>NC_052503.1:33404145-33474831 GCF_016617805.1 Bactrocera tryoni | reverse complement strand
ATGTATGTCTGTGGCAAGTGGAATATACATATAGTGTATGTGCATTTCGCCGACTTCCTTGAAGTGAAACGCATAAACCAGCTCAAAATGTTACAAATTGCTGGCTCTGCGCACAGTTTGTTGGCAACAATTCGCGAAAAACGTTCAACTGCTGGTGGCTGGCCGGCCAACTTCCACACAAACAACCACACATACATTTATAAAATGTTTATTTATATCATTGGTTTTTGTACAAATTTTATTGTCGAGACATTTTGCTCATTAACGCAAATGTATTTATTATGCATTGTTGTTGTTATTGTTGTGCGTGATATCACAAATTATAAGTTGCATGCGCTATCGATGGCGAAGATCTCATCCGCCAAAAGTGTTCTCAACGCAATTAACACATCAACGTCAGACCGAAAGTGCGTTGCGCTGCGCATGCGCCCATGCAAGGCATACGGTTAAGTGGTGTATCAACGGTGAAAGACGTTGTGTTAAGTGTTTTTCGTGGAAAATACATTAACAATTAGTTTATGTACTTTTAAATAGTTTTATTGTTATTATTTTCTCTTGTTTTTGTTGTTGTGTTTCACTTTTGATGGAAATTCGTGTACGATAACGAGCCGACACAGAATCGGCCAATCTAAACAAACACAAGTTTTGTCAAAATTATGCGCACCTCACGCAACCTTTGACCGCACCACGCGCCAAGCGATTTCAGGTGCTTGTATGGCCTGCACCTGGCTGCCTGCCGCGACTGCCAGGAGCGGCATGTAAATATGAGTTTACAAATGTACTTGGAAAAGAAAGTAGTAAAAGTGTAATAGACATGTCAGCGTCTACTTTTGTGGGCACTAACGCCATGTCAGCTGTCATAAAATAAAGTGAAAAGTTATAAAATATATGAAATTGATTTTATCTTAACAAAAGTGTACGAAAATATTTTTGGATGAAAAAGGCGACTTTTTTGAATTAAAATGTCCTCATACATATGTACTATATATGTTTATATCTATGAAATGATATTATCATAGAAGTAAGGAGTAACCGGTAAGTATTGTAAGGAAACTTTTTTCTAAATTAAATGAATATTATTATTTCTAATCTCCTCATACTTCTTGAATGTTCATTCAATGTCACATATACTGATCGTTTTCAAGTTTTTACAAGGCCAAATTAGCAAATTCACGATGTTTGAGGTAGTGGCATGGCTTTAGTTCTTGAGTGAGTACAATTGTATGCGGATACAAGCTCAAATCCTTTCTCAAAATTCGCTAGCTAAAACTATAAACAGTCCAATTTTTTGGGAAAATTTTAAAATCATATTAACCCTATTTTATTATATTTATTTAGTGAAGGCGGATGATGAAAATATTTTTAAAAGTTAATTGAATGCCTCTAAATCTTACAAATTCTGAAAAATGTGCTTCTAACAAAGAACTATTCAACTGATTTCATTCACGTGCTATAGGCGACTATACCGTGAAACATTAACTTCGCGTGAACCGCGCCTACAAAACCGAAATGGATACGAAGTTTAAACCGACCGAATAATATCAGCATTCCTCAAAGAATGTAGAATGTTTTATGTCGTAACAACGACAAACAACAAGTTCCATAACAGGAATTTAATGTTATTGATATTGGCTTCTTCTGTAACCATCGTGTCTATGATGGTACATGGTTAACTTTTGGTTCAATATTTTGTGGTCCAGCTTATTCTAGCTGGCAGAGGGAACTCATAAAGATATGTTTAGTATATTATCCTTCTTATTTTATTTCATATTCACACTTTTTTTTACTCATAGGATGCGATTATATGTTGAATATTATACTATGTTGCGACCAAAAAGTTGATGTGATTAGATAACATTTAATCTAGACTGTCTTCACTTGAACTAGAACTGAAAATTCAAATATTTATTCAAAAGAAAGCATAGTATGACGTCTTGCTTTAAACATTTTTCATTTAATGGAAATAATGAAACAATTTTTTGATTTTGGTAGTCGATTGCCAGGTGAATTCGGAAACCTTGCTTTTAATTCATGTGTTTGTTTAAATTTTTTGTATTTATTTTTTTTCTAGTGTCTGAGCCAGCTATGATAATACGAGTATAATAGATAAACAAAATTGCGCTAAATGAGAGTATCAAAGAGAGATTTTGAGTACATTACCTTCAAATCGCCTCAGTGACGAGATTAAAAAGGGTAATTTTTGTATGGCGAAATCTTGTTAAATCCAGTATCTTAGTGAGATAATCTACTCAATATCTTAAATCTGATGATTAAGTGTCGTTCAGAACATAGTATTACCAGAAAAGTTTAGGAGAACTAAATTAAAATGCATGGTTTTGAAATACATTTATAATTTACATCAAAGAGAAAGGCTATGAGATGTTAAAAAATATTCGTATGAGATCGGCATCTGAAGATGTGAGACTCAATAATTCGTAAAATGTAATCTAAAAACCTCCGCCCGCTCAGTTGGTTATACTCTTGCAACCAGTTGCTATAGAGCATAATAGAAACTCTGTGTACAAAAAAGGGGTTGGATTGGGTCAATACTTCCCTGAGGCCTCATATATCTAATATAAAGATTTTCGAACTTCCGGGTGACTTTATACCGCATATATCGGCAAACTGTTTTACTGATAATAGTGTATCTTTGAGCGTAAATTGGTTAAAATTGTTCGAAAACTTCATCTAGCTCCCCTAAAACTAACTTAATGAAACCCAGGGAAAAATGTTTAGTGTTAATAGTTAATAGATAAGATCGTCGATACCACGCCAACTCACATATACTAAATATAATGATTATCGTTTTCTAACAAATCTTATGCCGAATTTGTCGATCAGTGCATGAGTTATGTATATAGAGCCTATGTATATATAAAATTCCTAAGATTCTGACACTCTGCTTGACGTTTTACACCTTAAGGGGCTATACCAGTGTGACGCATGAAAAATTAGGCGATTTTCGTGAATTTTTTTAAAAGAAAGTACTAGATTGAATGTTTCGACGTTCTATGGACGTAATAAAGTATATTTTTAGCTATATTAAAAAAAAAAAATTTACAAAAATATTGAAAAATAACGGAGTAATGTGCTGTCTGCGGAAGTGCCAAAAAAAAAGGGCCCCAACTGCTGGCATGATTCCGGTCGATTGAGTAGCTGAAACAAAAAAATTCAAAATTTTTATTAAACTTAAATAAAAAAAATCACTATATCCAGTTTTAATTTGAAGTCGATCGGTTAATTTCTCGTTGAGTTATAATGTCAGCAAATTTGAAAACTGTCGTTTCGAGAAAAACGCGTTTAAAGTTTCACTTATATATGTTTGCACCTCTGAGCGGTCGCTATTTAGAACGCTGCCATTCAAAAACTATTTAAAATACGACCTCGCCGATTTCACAGGATATTTTTGAATATATAAGCTATCGAAAAAAGCAAAAAAAACAAAATTTTTTTTTTGAAAGTGTCACACTGGTATAGCCCCTTAAGGTATTTCACTGGCTTTGATTCTTGCAAGTTGCAAAACTATAAAATATTCGGTTTGCATCCGAACTTAGTCTTTTCTTAATTTTTTCATTTCCTTCTATTCCTATATGCTGAGTGCCCAGATGATATTAACAGAGTTATCTGCTGAGAGTATAGCTATTGCTATTGCTTGCATAACCTAACGCAATGAGAGTTAGTATTGGCGCTATAGACAGCCTTAACTGTCGTGAGGCTATGCACAAGAATGTTTATAGTCTTGTTGGATAGAGTAGGCGCCCACTTGGCACCATCTGTAATGCTCACAATTTAAGTCCGAAAGAATTGAATTATAGTCACTTTAAAGCCACCTTTTGTGTATGGATTACTATAAAAGAAACTCGCTCTAAACTTATTTCTCGCTTTGGTCCATCGGTCAATATGTAGATTTGGAACACAGAGCCAACGGTCCGTTCTTCTCTACCATGCATTAAATTGCTTGTGGGTCTTTATTTATCGACCGAACTTACCAACTTATCCCGCGTTCATTAACAAGGTCGTGTATGATAGGATACCCGTAGTGACGCCGAGTCTGGCTCCTAAGATCCAACTTCATGAGCCCGTTGGCTGTAAGCACTGCCTTCTGGGGCTCCAAGGGTTTAATACGGTATTTTTTCGACAATGCCATCCACTCATACTCTGCAGGAGTACCAGATTCGTAAGGAATATTAAGGGTAGGAAGCCCTACTTTCAATATGTTCTCTCCAGCTTAGTTTTTCTATCAAGGATAACTCTGAAATATGTGACAGAGTTAGAGAGTAAAATAGCTATGCCAATTAAGAAGGAAGGAATTCCGATGTCCTTTCAATTATATCTAACCATAAACTTAATCAATGGAATATTAAAATGATGATTGTTTTATGCGAAAAAATCATATCAGCTTTACATACTCTGCGTCAGAGGCTTTGCCCGCGAGAGCAGAACTACTAACATCGCAAGTAGCAATATTGCTTTCAAACAACCGTACAACATGACAGTTATTATTTTCACACATACCTTGGAGAATGACTGGCGCCACCAGCTTGCAACGGCTGACACATTGCCGTCACATTGAAAACAGCCGGCGGACGACGGACGGAGGCCTAGGCGACAGTGACAACAGTGATAACCAACAGTTGTTGAAATGTTGTGGGCACAGCAGGCGGTTGTATGCAACTGCAAATTGTTGAATATTTCCGGTGCAATCGCAACAAGAACAACAATAAATGCAATGTCGAACTACAAGCAAGAAACGAGTTGCGGCAAATGCAACTGCAACTGCAACAGCCGGCAAACGGAAGCTGCACGCACTGATTATGCTTTCCGGCGATGGAAAGTCAGTCGAAAGTGTTGATGTGTGACATTAAAACTGTTTATGCCAACCGTCACACTGACTCCTGACATATGTTTGCATATGTTTTTGTTGTTGTTGTGTCTGCGTGTGACAATAAATTCGTGTTAATTTCATGCTGACTTTGTAACATCAACAACAACTTTGTCAGCACACACATACTTCGAGAACAAGTGCAGTAATAATAACATACACTGCTGCTACAACAACAACAATAAGTAGAAGTACACTATGGAAAATTACATGCAAAAGTATAGCTGTTGCAACATTATTTGCAGAACACATTAACAACATCGGCCGCCATAGACAATAACACGTGTTGTACGTAATTACATGGCATGTTGCAACAACACACCCACCGCCAGCAAACATATGAAATATGATCGCACATACACACACTCACATATGAATGTGTGTGTATGAAGTTTGGCCCAGAGCTTTACGTGCTGGTTAACAAGGTATTATTATTATTATTCCTTTTTTATTGTTAATCGCAAATTAGCTCACAAAAGCAAAACGCGATAGTCAAGTCCCGTTAGTGGTAGGTCAACTGCTGTTTGAGCGTTCGAACTTGGAAAGCTGTAGCTTTATTTACATCTAAATTGTATTGAATTTTCTGTGCTGGCAATGCGTACCGAGTGCGTGCATATTAAACGATATATGTTTGGTTCAGACCCCTGTCAAAGAATGTCTGAATGTGACCTTCAGCGATAATGTCAACACCTCGATGGATTTATGGTATGAAAACAGCACACAGAGCATCTTTCAGTGATACGTTTATACTCGTATATGCTTCAAACAGAGTCTCAGTCTTTGGATGTAGCTTTTAATTCGAGCAAAAAAACTTTTACAATGTGCATTCTTTTAAGGTCTGAATGAACAGAATTACTGGTAATGCAAAGGAAATTCTTATTAAAATACTAAAGTGTTTTTCTCGATTTCGTTCTTCAAAGACTCCTATACCGCGCTATATGATAATCGTTTTCGATGATGCTTCCTTTTTCAGCCAAGAGATATCTGTTGCATGTGTGCAAATAACATAAGATATACTATATGACTCAGTGCAGTATTTCGGCTATAGTGTACCGAATATGGTGTTCTTCGAGTTCCTCGAGCATTGTTGGTTGATTGGCTTAAACCTTTGATTAAACATACCTCAGAGAAAATAATCTAGAGGCGTTATATCGCATCATCTTGGTTGACGTTTTATTGGGCCATTTCTCAGAATTTCCGAGTCCCCAAACTTTCTAGCAATCTGTCCACGCCGCAAACAGCATCTATTTCATCAAGTTCCGAAAAAAGACGGTCAACATCATGTTATAACGCTATGTATTAACGTAACGGCATTTTCTGCCTCATTTCGAAAAACATAAGGTCCGATGATGCCACCATACTTTTTTCGGGCATGTAATTGAATTCCACAAAAAGGGAGACCTCACAATCTGCACCAACTATCTTGGGATAAGCCTCCTCAACATCGCATATAAGGTTCTATCGAGCGTATTGTGTGAAAGATTAAAGCCCACCGTCAACAAACTGAGTAGATCTTATCAGTGTGGCTTTAGACCTGGCAAATCAACAACCGACCAGATATTAACCATGCGCCAAACCTTGGAATATACCCGTGAAAAGGGGATCGACAAACACCACCTCTTCGTCGCTTTCATAACTGCTTTTGACAGCACGATAAGGAGCTGCCTCAATGTCGGAATTTTGTATCGCTACAAAACTAATACTACTATGTAAACTGATGTTGAACAATACCAAAAGCTCCGTCAGAATCGAGAAGAACCTCTTCGAGCCGTTCGGTACCAAATGAGGTTTCAAACAAGGCGACTCCATATCGAGCGACTTCTTCAATATACTGCTGGATCGAGCTGCAGAACTAAATGAATATCATTAGTCATAAGAACCTTGCCGTTAGTTCTCTCCAGGTTGGATAAAGAAGCAAAGCAAATGGATCTGGTAGTGAACGAGGGCACGACGAAATATCTCCTGTCATTAAACAAACAGTCGGCGTATTCGTGACTGTTCAGAGTCATAACTTCGAAATTGTAGATTGTTGAGGTGTTAGTCTGGAAATCCAACGCAGGATAACTCTTGCCAACAGGTGCTACTTCGGACTGAGTAGGCAATTGAGAAGTGAAGTCCACTCTCGACGAACATAGACCAAACTCTATAATTCGCTCATTATACTTGTACCCAAATTTCGATACAATTTGTAACTTAATTTATACTGCTGATGTATTTTCTACAAATATAAACTTTGTTTCCTACTAGTTTACTAGTCTTTTTCTCTTAAAATTATATCAAAATTTGAGTCCGATCTCAACATATATTCCATGGTATATAAGTATAGATATGTATAAAGTAATCTCGTTTACACCCTGAAACCCAAAGAATATTGATATTAGAAAGGATTGGTAAGCACAAACTGTTATAGAATATTTTATTTCATTTATTAATTTCACATTATTGAAAAAACGAAATCTATCGGCCATACATATTATTAATAATACATACTTACGTTGCTATTTATTGCTTCACTGAAATATATTATACTATATTGCATGAAAAAATAAAAGCCTATTTCATAGGCAAACAAAAAATTGCAGCACTAAAACCACGTGTAAGCAGCGATTCATTGGCTTATAGCAGTATAAATGATAATAACAGCTGTTGTCCAACCATTTAATGTGCCCTTTGACCGTGTCGTGGCACTAAAGATAAGAAAGGACACTGGCGATGGCGAAGTGGGTAGCATATTGTTCAAGCATTTTTATATATACATATGTGTAAATGGATGGCTCTTTTTACACATATGTTTGTAGAGATAATAGAGGTTTTAGCGTATGTAGGCCAGTATTTATTTCCAATAAAAAAGAAATGCCCCTTTTAGCTTATTGAGCATTTAAATGCAGATAACATATTTAACGAGAGTGTCCACTCTATTTTTTTACAAAAGCGCATACATTTCACAAACTTTTATTTATATGAATGTACAGGAAAAAAAATATGGTACAGTGGCTGACAAAAATGTTTTAATAATATAAAAAATGCTTTCGAAAAAGTTGGTATAAAATGCTATGGATTAACTCTGATGATGCTCTCAGGAGGCTCATGGAATTCGACCTATAATTTATTTCATTGTAATAGTAATAATATCTTTACCTCACACTTTTCATATAAACGAAACATTCGAAACAAAACCAACGCTTTAGGTATTGCTGGCAACGAAATATTTCTAAAAACAATATTTTACATTCAATTGAGTTTAGAGCCAGCTCATTCTCCACGAAATATCACCAACGAAGGGGAGGTCTTCTTCTTCCTCTGCTTTCCTCGTCAAATGCTACGTTGCATGCTTCCAGAGCTGGAGCATTTTTATCCATTCGGACGACGTAACCTAGACAGTGGAGCCGGAGTATCTTAATTCGCTGCACTAAGTCAATGTCGTCGTATAACTCCTACAGCTCAATGTTCCATCGAACGCGATATTCGTCGTTGCCAATGCGCATAGAACCACACAATTTCGACAGAACCTTTTTATCGAAAACTCATAACTCGGACTCAACAGATGTTGCCATCGTCCATGCCTTTGCACCATATAGCAAGACGGGAATGAGTGACTTATAGAGTTTAGTCTTTGTTCGTCGAGAGAGAACTTTACTTCTCAATTGCCTATTTGGTCTGAAGTAGCACCTGTTGACAAGAGTTATACTGCCTTGGATTTCAAAGCTGTCATTGTTGCTGGTGTTAATACTGGTTCCAAGATAGATGAAATCATCTATGACTTCGAAGTTATGACTATTAACAGTGACATGGGAACCAAGTCGCTAGTTCAACGACTGTTTGCTTGATGACAAGAGAAATTTCGTCTTGCCCTCGTCCACTACCAGACTGGTTTGCCTCGCTTCTCTATCCAGTCTGGAGATTGCAGAGCTAACGGCGCGAATGTATCATCAGTGTACACTTTTATAGAAGATTTTACCTGTTTGATTAAGCTCTACAACTCGAATATTTTGAGGAAGTCGCACGTCAGGGACTCGCCTTGTCTGGAACCTTTCTTTTCTTTCATCAACTGGCATCAGGTTTTCTTCTTCTTTGGTAGGGTTTTTTACGTGATGGGTCCGAAACCGACGGCACACCCTGGGGAGGGAATGTTTCGCCTTCCCACTTCAGCTCGCCTTCAGCGAATATTTTTTGGCTATTTGAGCTGCTTTAGCCATATGACAAATACTCGTTTCTGGCTACTCCCAAGTGAATGGCGCTCAAAGAACTTTCCTCAATTTTCTGTGGACCTCTATACATGGATCCAACCTCCATCGATTCTCTACCAGTAGCAAATAAAAATAATCTAATGATTCCGAAAATAGCTATAGCTATAGTGGTCTGAAATCAGTTCCAATATATGAACATCTGCAAATTTTCAGCTCGATATCTCAAAAACTGATGGACTAGTACGGGAATATACAAATGGACAAACAGACGGACATGGCTAAATCGCCTTAACTTGTCACTCTGATCAATAAAATACATACATACTTTATACGGTCTCCGACTTTTCTTTTCGAATGTTCCAAAAATCGAGGCAAACTTAAAAATCCTTGTTCGGATATAAAATAATTTCGATGTTTTTTCCCACCAGGTTAGGATCTTATTCGAAAACTAGCAAAATATTATTAGTTATGACGGAATGTTTCCGATAGCAAAACATAAAGCTAAAAGTCAACCCCGTTTATTTAGGAAGTTTTTTTGAACCTTCATTCATTATCAACTGTCATCATACTTTTTTCCAACCAAGTAGTAGTTGCTTTTTCACATTCCTTCAAAAGCATTGCATACTTTTACAACACACTGTAGAATTCTAACTAGAAAATGATAACCTAAGCCTTCCATCACATTTTCAATTACGATTTACAGACACTTTTCTAACTGATTTTCATGGGTGCATGATTTCTTACAACGGTCCAGATACTTTATCAAATCTTAATGGCCACTTAAAGACGTGTTTAATGTCTTCAGACAACAGCCAACGCAACAACAAATGCACACCTTCGGGTAGAGATGTATGTTAATATTGGGAACCCTTAAGGGCTTATTTCAGCTGGTGAGTGGGTGCATTTGATTTGTAGTTGGGATTTTAGCAGCGCCAACATAAGAAAAAAGGGATTTGCATTTAATATTACGGTTTTACAGTTGTAAATAAAATTTGCATGATAATGTCAGAGCCGAGGCTATTCGCATCACATGGTCCGGTATTTATGCAGATTTATGCGTGTATCTACGCTATTATGTGTATGTATGTACATATGTATGACAAGTATAAATATTTTTTATCAGACCTAACGAGTTTTTACCGAAAGGACATTCATTTTGAAGTAAAAAATAAGGTACATTAAAATTTATTGCATGCTTAACTACATTCTAAGCAACAAAAATGTCTTAGCATTGACAACAACTATGGTGGCGAACCAACGCAGCAACGTGCTTTATTCGATTGCCTGTATCCTTCTCAAATTCACCTGCATTCCTAACGCTGTGGCTGACGCACGAGGCTTCCGTTCGCACGAGCGGCTGCAATAATTTTGTTTAGATTTATCGCAACGCCAATTAGGATAATATGGCACAACGCACCACAAGAAGGGAAACGTGTAAGCAACTGTAGCCACACCAAACTAAAGAAAGTTTCGCGTTCAGCCGAAATTCCTGGAAGAAACCAACAGACAAAGAGCATTCTTTTCATGGAGGCACGCAAAATTTACCATCTGTTTGCGTTGACTGGAGAACAAATTGCAATCGCAAGAATACGCCATCTAACAAAGAATTGTCTGTGTGCTTTGCTCCACACTTTGTTTGCCGATCGTCACTGATCGCTCGTGTGATCTTTACGCATGCGCATGCGCTGGCCTGTGTTGCCTCCCATAAAACAACGCTTCGGGTGACAGTTTTTAACACCATTCGCGGTGAGTTATACGCCGTTATATCCAAACATATGTATGTATATAGTGCATAGTCTGCCTTCGGCTGTTTGCTTGCCGAACATGTGTTTTTGGCGTTTAATTGAAAAATTTATTGATTGGATCAACAATTTTAATGATCCTTCGTTAGCACATTGTATAGCACGAAGAAAGGCATAAATAAAGCGATATTTGCCCTGTTTGTGGCTTTAGCCTAGCTGCGATGGAACAAAAGAACAATATGCTTAAGAACTTAGTTGGCGGTGGTTTCGGAACCGTAACGGCACGCGTCAAAGAAGCTCCACTTAAAAGCAAGTTTGATTGATTGGATGTGTTTTAGCGCAAATTTATGAAAACATATGTATGTATAGTGGAATATGTGCACTATACCTCGAGGTTGCAAATGGTGAAAAAAAATTAATTGATAAAATTATAGAAAGCATAAATTGTATTGCCGAATTAGGGTGAAATGCGTATAATGAGGTGAATGTTATTGTATCCTCGGGTTGTGAATTTATATTTGCTATATTTCAACGCAAAAAGTTTTAATTTGTTTTATTTGCCACGATATTCGGCCGATTGATCGTCTGTTTCATGACATCCTAGTACTCGTAAAACATTGTTCCACAGATGTTAACGCGACACTGTTTTTCAAAAAAATTAAATGATTTTGGAACCAATCGTACTTTCATTTTTCTTAGGCCTAAGTGATTTTTCGAAATGATTTTCACTGATCCTTTCGATATTTCAACGATGCCAGTCTGACTGTTAATTGTCGATTTTCAAGCAGATATTCCTTTTTTTATTGACGTGTTAATCATCAGTTGATGTGGATGGCCGTCCTGGGCGTGGTTCGTCGTCAACGCTTTCTCGAACGTCTTAAATAATTTGTATAAATCAAAAGCACTTGCTCGCGGCAAACAATTACGAAGGTCTTTTCCAAAATTTTGAACGTTACGGCACCCGAATGCCCTTTATGTACTTCAGAAATACAAGTGTATACTAAAAATCAATGTTTCTTTTGATGTGACATTTGGCAGAGATGGCACTGACAGTCATACCAAGGTCGTTTACTAGAAATATATTAATATGAGCTGTATCTTGTATATCACACACTATGTCCTCCGTTTTTGGGATACCGATCTGAAGTTTTTCACACCTCTTTTTCTCCTCATTTAGCTGCTCATTTGTTGGATATCTGACCACTTTGGCATATAGCTGCCATACAAACTAAATGGAATCAAGGGTTAGTATAGCACAAGTGTTTGTATAGCAAACTTCTTCATTTGGTGGGCTATCTTTTCCAACATAGGCATGGAATTGACCGAAATTAAGTTTTTATCCTTTGTATTTGTGAAGGGTATTACAGCCCCGACGCAACCAAAATTAATGTTTTTCCTTGTTTTCACATCTCTCAATTAAAGCTATTTAGTAATCTGTATATCCTGTTGTATAAGTGTGATTGGACTACATCATATGACATTAAATTTAAATAAAAAATTTAAAAAAAAATCTTCTCAGCCTTTTGATTGCTTGATTCAGTGTTTTTGAGCTTGCCTCAAAGGTGGACACCAACAAAGAGAAAGTAGGTCATATATCACAGTTCGTCTTCTATAGACGTGAAACGCAAGTCAATTAGGTGAAAATGTGAATAGAAACCAAGCACAATTTGGATTTCTTAGACTTCGTTCCGGTTATTCTGATGTCAAAGATGCCCCATACTCTTGAAGGCCAATTGCAGTAAATATCGATAAACTTATGGAAATCGTCGAAACAAATTATCATTAAAGCACTATTTCTATTGCCGAGGACTTGAAACCATTTAAATAAGAGTCGGTAATGTAATATATATAAACCCCATGGAACCTTTCCTGCTAATCGCAGAAAAAGTTGATGTGGGCCACTTACGACACTTACATACCTTCTCTAAAGGAAACAATCGCCCAGAGGCGGCCATCAGGACAACGCCGGTCACATAGTGATTAATATTTACTTGTTCCTGTCTATTGTGAATGATTTTGTTGATGAAAAACTTGTCTCGAGAGAAGCTTATAAACATCGATTGCCCCAGTTTTATACCAATAAGGACGAGAATTTTTATGAGAGTAGTACTATGAAATTATGTTCAAATTGACAACAACGTATTGTTGGTGTATTGTTAACCTACATCGGATCATTCAAACTATACTAAATAAAGCTTTCAAATAAGACAAAAATAATGGAATTTTCTACTGAACCTTACACTATAATTGATACATACATATAGCTAACAAATGTTTCATTAAGCTTCTTCAGGAGTCATGAGGCATTTTTAATGGTTAATTTATTTCATGAGAAGCTCAGAGTTGTTCTAAAATTTAGACGCCAGCTTGCCAAGTTGTGAAGGAAAAATAATTACTGAAAATTTTGTCTTCAATCGTTCAAAATGAATCTACAAAATATATGATAAGCCGATAATCCAAAAATTCCCATGTACAGATATATATATATATATATATAAATAACAATATACCCACATATATGTATGTATATTGATTTCTACTTTTATTTTCGATGCTGTTTCCCTTACTAGACCAGGAGATCGAAACTTTTTTGCTTTCAGCTTAAGTTTGTGTATGAAAAAAAAGTTAATGAACTATTTCCCAAGTCAATTACGTTGTTTACCGAAGTCAGGAGTACAAAGCTCTAGAAAGAAGCCGATAACGTAGTATTAACTCTAACCGATAACGTAGTATTAACTCTAAGCATATTCTTTGTAGTCTGAGCCTTTGTACGATAAAGAAAAGTTTGGTTTTGAGAATTTCTTAACTCTAAAGACAACACTAATATTTCTGACACTGAGCTTAACGGCTGTTTTCACGTGATTTCCATACCACATCGATGAAATAATTGACTTTGAACCCGTTTTCACTCATGAGATATAACGGCGGATAGAGAGCACATCAGTAATATGGCCATACCAGGCTAATGAAGAGCATGAATGAATTCGGAATTAAAAATCAGTAGTACTTTTGGTGGAAGAAAAAGATATATATGCGAGTGTGAAGAAGCAGAATGTTCAAAATATTAAATAAACAAAAACAACATTAACTTCTGTTGCACCGAAGCTATAATGCTATAATACCCGTCACAAGTGCAATTCCCTACAAGAACTTTCTTCGTCAGTTTGTATGACAGCTATATACTTTAGTGTTCTGATCTGAACCGTTTCTTTGGATATTCAACTTTTGATTTGAAGAACGATCCTTGCCTAATTCCGACAAATGAGCAGCTTTTAGGAGAGAAAAGAATGTGTGAAAATATAGCATATATACAGACAGACGGACGGACAAGCGCTAAATCGATAATTTATATATAATTTATATACATTTCTTATATTTTTTTTTCTGAGTGTTGCAAATTTTTGGTTAACTTAATATGGTATACCCTGTTCAGGGTATAAAAAATGTAGACTAAATTAGTATAAACATAATATTTTGAAGCAAGTTAACTAATTTATGCTAAAATAAACATTTTTTATCTGAAATTAAATATCTACCCATATATTACGCGCATCCTCAAACACTTGGCTTCATAAATTCTTTGAACTTTTTCAATCAATTGCTACCCCTAAACTCTGGTTACTCCCCCTCAATACATAATACCTGTATATTAATATTATCTCCTTTTTTTGTTGTTTACTATTAATGCAAAAACTTTGTTAACTCATATCTAACTACCCATCAGCGCATCAATAAACGTTTACCCTTAACAAAACTGATACCAGGGCACTCACACACGGCTGCAGGAATTCGCCACAAAATGCCACGCAAAAAAGCCCCCAGCGAATTCACTCACTACCAATACCCCTTGCCTACAGCAATGACGCCAATTGAAATCAAATGCCGCACCGACTCTTCGCGCCGGCCAAAACCACTTGGGGCCGGCAAAAAGGCAAGCAAAAAAGGCGAACATTGATTTTTCTGTTACTGATACATTTTTCTAGTGTTCAACAAATAATCGTACATGTCCAACAGCCACAGTTGTTCGACAGCCATTGAGCATCTTTGCGTGTGTATACATATTTGAGCAGGCACTTCATTGTCCTTTATGGACCAGCCTACCAGTCAATAAAACAAAAAAAAATATCGTGATAGCTTTGGCACTACACCAACCGAACCACATCTGCTTAGAGAGGGTTGATCCCATGAGTGCAACCGCACGTGAATATCTGTATCTCGACATGCCTTTAGAGACTATTGCCCTTCTTCAAAGTGAATCAATACAGACAGCGGACAGGATTTGGTTGCGGGTGGTGTGAGTGTTGTGGCATATACAGTTATGTGTAAAAATATATAAACCTAACTAATGCTCGGCTGAATGCTGAAGAGATGCTCTTACGTCCATGATGATGTAGCATTTTTCCCACCCACACGTTCGTCGCTATCAACGACAATCGGCAAACAAATGTTTCAAAAGCTAAATACAATATGTTGCTCGGTTATCCTGCTTTGCTCCGTATTAGTTTGTGTAGGCGCTTTTTATTGACAACTTGAGTGAGTCGTTGTAGTCGAGCGGGGGTTGTGGGTAAAAAATAACTTGTGCTTTTTCATAACTATTTGTTTGACACAGGTTGCCAACAGTCAGCGATACAAGTGAGCAGTTTGCTGGACAGACTTGGAAAAATTTACAGTTGGACAGTTCTAGCGAGCTGGAAAAAAGTTGAAGAAATAGTGTAGCTTCAAAATGGTAATACTACTATTATATTATTTATATTATTTTGTAGTTTTTTTTATCTACTTTACTAAACTTATTTGATAAATCACTTCCTAGCTCATATATGTATGTATGTATATAAATCTCAATCTCAAAGCTGTGTTCGATTCATCACTTCTACCTTCGCTAAATTTTGGCCATAATCGCTAAAGTTCAGCTCTGATTTCTTATCAAAAATTTACGAATGAAATGAACAATAAAGTTTTCGAGTTGAAGTCCTAATACCTAATCAAAGTGCTTTAAGAAGTTAGATCCACTCGCAAGTCAGAAAAATTGAATTTTTTTGAGACTTTTTTTCGAATACACATTTTTTATAAGAAATAAATGAAAATGATCTACTTTTACTGAATTTAATGTATCTTAATTATCGGTGATTCATTAAAAAAAGATTTGGAATCGCATGATCTCTAGCTGTTCTCAAGGAATTCCAGAAAATAGTGAGTTGACGAATAATTTTCTGCACAAAATTATTTCAAATCAAAATATCAAAAAGAATATTGTGGCTATTTATGATTACTGTCAACGACTGAAGAGGACTACTCAAAATTTTAAATTTTATCAAAATGGCGTTTTTCCAAACAAAAAAAAAATTTTGTGAATAAATTTGAATTTCATTGTGGCTTAAAGAACCGGAATTATTATCAAAAATTTAATTCTTCGATTATTACCTGACAAATATATCTATGGAGGGTGTGCAATTTCAGGTTTCAATTCCATTGGTAAAGCCGTTTCATAGAAAATTTCCTCAATGACTACGAAAACAGCGTTTTGAAAAACGAATTCAAAGTTTTTGGCGCCGACAAATTACACCTTTTTTAACAGTAAGCGCATACATATCTCTGAAACTATTTTCTGGATATATTTTAAATTTTTGGGACATGTTGTGATATATGGGTGGGTTGACTTACAGGGAGGCAAAATAACGGAAAAATCGCTTATGCGGGAAATTCTCTACGGTTATTCTGAACTACTTAGCTTAAGAGACTATGGGTCTAAAACTGGTTTGAAGCCAATGATTTTTAAAGAAAAATTTGTTTAAGGATCATAAATATTTTATCGTAAATTTCTGATATATCCGAAAAAAATTTAATACGTACATAGGTGCATTGTTATCATTTGTCGGATTCGGTAAGATTGCACAACTATGTCATACAACCAGATTATTAAGATTTTTTAAATTGATAAATTGATTTACATTGTTCTAGGCTCATTTTGTTGTCGAATCAAAGAGAATCAGTATATATCATATTAATTAGTATGAAACAGAAGAGAAGAATGTCTTATCAACTGGAGTATATCTTTTATCAAAGGTTTTTAATTCGTATATATACAATTACTTGTCCTAAGATTTATGACTTTTCACACCTTAAGGTACTATGTCGGACCACATATCAATCATGACCAATTTATAGAGAACTTTAAAGTGAGGTTAAGAACTTTTGCGTGATACCTGCGAATATATTAGATTCGAGCTTTAGTCAAATATGTATATTGCGTAGCCTTGCTGTCTTAACTTTAAGGTACCTTTCTTACCTAATTCCTTTTTATTTTATGGCACTAACTTGAACTGAATCTTCGAAAAGTTCGGGACTCTCCATCAAAATTCCATATAAGTACATATATTGAGTTTGATTTTTTACTGACTCTTATTGAAAAAGTAAAAATAAGAGTAAAATTTAAGCTTTATCGAACATTTCAGTACGATATTTTCTGCCACTGAACATGATAAAATTTGGTGATCTTTTGAGAATTATATAAATTTAGAATCTTATGTGGCGGAAATTTTCTGTAAGATTTCTTTCAGAATCCATTAAGTTCCGGTAAAAAACAAAAAATAATAAGTTTTTTACTAAATCTAGACTCCTTCTCTTAAATAATATTTCTTATTAATATATCGGTTTTTTCTTCGAATCTTAGTTCTTAAAAATTAGCACAGTCATCAAACTCTCGAGAAAGTCGCGTGAGAGTCTTGTGAGGGTCGGTTAGCATATAATTGTAAGGAAAATTTACACACTTTTAGTATTTTGAGATACGAATTCATGGAGCAGACACCCAAGATTTATTTAGAAGTCTTTTTCAAATCAAAATATTTATACCCTGAACAGGGTATATTAATTTTACCACATGTTTTGTAACACCCAAAAGGAAACGTCACAGACTCTTTTGAGTAGAGAGCTGATTCGAATTGGCCATGTCCGTCTGTTTGTGTGACTGTCCGTATGTTTGCATATATGCGAACTGGTCCCTCAGTTTTCGAAATATCAATCTGGAATTCAGAGCGCGTCCTTTATTCGCCCAGAAGCTGCTCATTTGTCAGAACGGTCAGTATCGGACCGCTATAGCATACAGCTGCCACACAAACTAAGCGATAAAAATACTTGCAAGGAATCGTTTATAATTGTGAAGGGTATTATACATAGTTTCGATGCAGTTGAAATTCTCTTTGTTTTTTACATTTTTTATATGAGTTTATATAGAATTCTTACACTGTACTCAGAACTCTACAACTCTATTATTCTACAAGTGAGTATTATAAATATCCCAACTGAACTGCATACGCACTCGCATCGAGAATTGTTTTATAAATATTTACCTAAGCAGTGTTTGACTTTTGTGTGATTCACCCACGCACCAAAGAACCGCGTAACCCTCATGCATACCAATAGACAAACATGCATACATATGTTCATACACATAAATACAAAAAATGTATAACACTGAAGGTAAATGTAAGCAATGAGTGATTGCAATACTATACTGTAGTATATGTACATATCGTTTCCTTCCTTCCTTCCCGTTGCTTCCTCTCAGCTCTTGTGCAGACCCTCTGACAATACAATGCCGCCACGTCTTTGACTTCCACTTGGCTGGTCTAAGCAAACACTTTGCTCCAGCGGCTTCCCCACTACACTTCGAAAATAAGTTTCTCAGCTTCGAAAGTTCACCAAAGTCCGCAGGTTGTTTTCTTTGCTTTGATGGCCTTCACTTGAATGTGTTGTTTTACGCCACCCATTCTCACACCCCACCCCACACGCTGTAACGCTTGCTTGTTTTGGGGGTGGCTAACTGTCAGTGGACTTAATTAAGAATCGAGCCAACAATGTGGCAATGTCTACATTTGTGGTGCGTGGGTGTGGGGCCGTGTTTGAGTGCAAAATGTAGTTAATCATTGCTTAATTGTAACCTGATATGTTGATTTACACAATTTGATTGCTGTTCAAAGAAAATCCAAACGAATTACTCATATTCGAGGTAGGTGTAGAGTAGTTTTTCGTGTATCTTTATCATGCGGGTGGTCAATGTGTGATTGCCTTCTTAAGAAGGTGTGCTGTGATTCGGATTGTATGTATGCCATTTTTAATTATGCTTCATTATTGTGGGCCATTAGAGGTTTATGTGCAAGTTCTGGGCTAATTTAGTGGCAATTATATGTGAAAGTGTTGGTGTTGTAACATAAATCTGTATTATAGGAGGCTCTTTGTTAGGCTACTCTATTTTTTCCTCTATTTTCTAAAAACCTCACTTTGCCATTTTGAATCCAAATTTGTCAAGTGTTTTCTCGGTTTAATATTTGTCTCTCATTCAATTCACGTGACACCCATTTTCCACACTTTTGGAACTTTTCCATATCTTTCAAACGATCTAAACTTATTTGTTGGGCAGTTTTTAATATGGCTGTCGTTTGCTTTTGACTCAAAAAATCATCTTCATCCAATATTTCTTACAATTCGTCGTCTGCAAACGTTTTTGGTGGTTTTTCTTCATTTCTCACATCAAAACCATTATCTTTAAACCGTTGAAACGATCTTTTGCATGTTGCTTCTGATAGAGCATGCTCACCATGTGCCTCGACAAGCATGCTTTCCTCAAATCATTAGTTTTCGATACAAAATTTGACATTTTCAATACAATGAAAAAATATCATGTTGTTTGTTCAAAGACTGTAAGGTTATTGAATAAGTTTGACAGATATCATGCCAATCAAGCAGAAAAAAATTAAGGCTTGTTCACAACAAATTTTCCCTACCAACACATCCCTCATTTCATACCGATACACCTGGTGCTACTCTTGTAATGTTTCAATGGACTGCTCAAAGCACCGTCACATTGAAATCAAGAATTTATCGATATATCGAATTCATCTTCTTCTTATCTTCTTCTTAATTGGCGTAGACACCGCTTACGCGATTATAGCCGAGTTAACAACAGCGCGCCAGTCGTTTCTTCTTTTCGCTACCTGGCGCCAATTGGATATTCCAAGCGTAGCCAGGTCCGTCTCCACCTGGTCATTCCAACAGAGTGGAGGTCTTCCTCTTCCTCTGCTTCCCCCGGCGGGTACAGCGTCGAATATTTTCAGAGCTGGAGTGTTTTCGTCCATCCGGACAACATGACCTAGCCAGCGTAGCCGCTGTCTTTTAATTCGCTGAACCGTGTCGATGTCGTCGTATATCTCGTACAGCTCATCGTTCCATCGAATGCGTATTCGCCGTGGCTAACGCGCAAAGGACCATAAATCTTTGGCCGAACTTTTCTCTCGAAAACTCGCAACGTCGACTCATCCGTTGTTGACATCGTCCAAGACTCTGCACCATATAACAGGACGGGAATTATGAGTGACTTATAGAGTTTGGTTTTTGTTCGTCGAGAGAGGACTTTGCTTCTCAATTGCCTACTCAGTCCAAAGTAACACCTGTTGGCAAGAGTTATTCTGCGTTGGATTTCTAGGCTGACATTGTTGGTGGTGTTTACGCTGGTTCCAAGATAGACGAAATTATCTACAACTTCAAGGTTATGACTGTCAACAGTGACGTGAGTGCCAAGTCGCGAGCGCGACGACTGTTTGTTTGATGACAGGAGATATTTCGTCTTGCCCTCGTTCACTGTCAGACCCATTTCTTTTGCTTCCTTGTCCAGCCTGGAGAAAGCAGAACTAACAGCGCGGGTGTTGAGGCCGATGATATCAACATCATATACCTCCATATATCGAATTCGGTTCGGTTTAAATCATCGAATGTTCTTATGTCTCAGAAAACGAAAAGAAATTTTATGACAGCTTACAGCCTTCTATAAATGAGACACAACTCTCTCAACGACCGCAACAGGTACCTTGGAGTAGTCTTGGACAGCAAACTGCTGTGGAAGCACAACGTGGAGAGAGATTTAGGAAAGCTAGCTTCAAATGCATGTAAGCAGATGCACTACGGTGCAGTAGCATGGTGGACAAGCGTACGGAGTCCACCTATCGGAAGCCAATGCAAAGGGTTCAGAGGCTTGCTGCGCTGTGCGGCGGCTCTTGAACTGGTACTCTTCGCTTAAAACTGTGCAGAAAAATCGGCGAGTTGCCAGACCACTGCAGTATATTTCAAGCTGAGATCTTTTTTGAGGACTCTAATGCACCCCCAGCCAAATCCAGAGTAGACATTTTTATAAACAGCCAAGCAGCAATCAAAGCAGTAATCGTATGACATATCGGCCAGAAGTGCCTTGGAAAACCGAGCAGCAGGGGAAAGTGTTGCTAGAAGTAAGTAACTTCCCTTCTACTGAGTGCCAGGTCACAAAGTCACAAGATCACGAGTGCAATGACATCCCAGAACGTGATCAACTTTGGGAAACCCATGCACTCCATACGACGATCTTGACAGAAGCATGGCAAAGAAAATCAAATTCCGATGGAACGAGCTCCCTGGGTGTAAAACTGCAAAAGTCATGTGCAAAATGGTAGATTGGAAATCCTATACTCTGAAGAAGGTATCGATAGTGAGGCCGCGGAGTCTGATAAAGTTCGCGTCAAGAGCAGGCTTCCTAAACGATGACTCCTTTTGGACCTAGCAACTAAACTCCATCTAATATCGCAGATGACCAAACAGGTCTATACGTGGCTTATTGACCTATCAGATTAACCTAACCTAACCTTCTTTTAGACCGATTTTGTTGTAGTCAATAACCGATTATATATGGCAAAAATTTTTGATTCCAAATAATTTATCTTATAAACACAATTTATTCTATAAGATATTTGCTTTATAACCTCATATAAAATTGTTTCAAAGACTCTTGGTAGGAATTTAGCTATATAGGGGGTATATGTGTTTGTAGATCGTGTACGTCCGATTTTGGAACCTACATATGTTGCTCAAGTAAATATTTTAAGTCATTTAGAAGGGGTATATAGTTCGTTAATCTTGGTAAAATTTAACGTTTAGAAGTAGTTATAATAGTCTTAAAAAGTCATAGTAATTTAAAAAATATCGTGAGGAGGGCGTAACAGCGCTGGATAGAAAAAGCCGCTTCTCAAGTGATAGCCTTTTATAAAATAACTATATGAGACACATATATTTTATATTAATACCTACATACATACGTAGGTAGTCCTCAGCTTTCTTTATTAGCTAGTAAATTATAAAAAAAACAATGTACTTTGACACATACGAAAGTAGCCTTACTTTGTTTTAACAAAGATTTAATAAATTTTTCATGAAACTCTGAAGAAATTTATGAAAACTAAAGAAATTAATAAAGTTAAGGGGGACGAAAAAATATGCAGAAAACATATATAGTATATATACTTTAGCCAAGCCCATCTTCTTCTTTCACTGCCGATGCACATATTTACAAACACACATATGACCTCCTTAATATGGAAATAAGCGCTAGCCAATCCATAATCTTTGCTTAGGTGCCTACTATTATCAACGGAATATGTATACCCACATACACCAATATCTAGTATATATGTATGAACGCTTTAGTAGCATTCCGAACACCCTCATTACAGCCAAGAAGCATATTTCCAAAAACAAAATAGTTCAATGTTCCGTTAACTATTGCAACGATGGCCATAAATTTGCATACCAACGCCAAGAATAAGAAGTTTTTGTTGTTATTTATGCAATAAGGCCACACACGACGTTGGTTTGGCGGCACATCATAAGCAAAAGCCGGCGTCAAACACGCTAACGGTTATAGCGAAATGCAAAAACTATTTAAAACATTGCAATTAAGGCACCTCAGCTACATCTAAATATAAATGTAACCGCTTCTACCACAAAGCGTTCACCAGCCGACCGACATGGATAACTTGAACCGGATGTCAGACACTTTTGATGATACATTCGTTCATATGTATGTATGCATTTCTAAGAGTATATGTTGGAAAAAAGTATTTTGCAACAAATTCAAAGTGAATGCTAATTTATTCGCATAGATATTGCTACTGTTGTTATTGTTCCGGGATTGCAATATTGCATGCCACAAGCAAGTAACTTACTTTTTGGACATTTCCGTTTCGGAGCATATACTGATTTGCTTTATATAAATATATATGCATATACACATATGTGCATGCACAGTCGCATATGTAGTTGTGGTGGATCTGGGTAGCTTTTTCTATTAGTATACACACCTGCATACATACATAAATATGTACATTCATAACAAGTAGAAAGTTTCGCGGTATTGATTACATACGCTGTGAAAAAATATGTTAGCAGCATAAAAACAAGCCACACATCAATCAACCGGCGGAACGACAGAGATAAGACAGGTAAACAGAGCGTTGGACATTTCTAGTTGGCACTTTTAAAAGCTTCCTGTGTCTGGGAAATTGTCAGACTTGTTACAAAAATGTGATAAAAGTTTGTTGCAACTAGGAATGGGAATACCTTTGCAGTCAGTTGCTGCATAAAATATTACATAAGTACGAAAATATATAGTTCGACTCTTAAAATACATTAGAACATTTTCAGTATTAAAAGTTTGCTTAGTTCTCTTTGTGTAATGGATAACGATAGGTATATACTTTTTCGATTTTTTGATGTTATAGTGAGGGAGTTTAAAATAAGAAAAGGTTGAGGTTTGTCACCTGTTTAAATCGATTAAGTAAAAACTTGTTCTTGTAAAAAGTTGTACAATATGCCAAGTCAAATTTCTTGAAAATATCTTCTGAAATGAAAAAGCTTCCTTACAAGCACTTGCCACCGATGTTTCAGTGTGTATAAGCAAACGGCTAGCTTTGCAATCTTTCTCGCTTCTTCTCTGCAAGGAGCTTGACATTCTCTCCCACTAAATCCACAGCGACAATATTCACGAACTAGAGTACAGACTGAGTCTTAACATTATAGTCGATAACCTTAAAATTCCGCCACTAATCCTTAAATTGTTGGTTTAACATTTGACAGCCTATGTTCTTTCACTCTTCATACGACATATGCAATATTTGGCAACAAAATCCGTAAGTCGCTAGCTCTATCCCTCTCTAAGCAGTTCATGCTGGAATGTTTTTGCAGACACCATCCTTGCAGTTGCCTGGTCGAAGTGGAGCCACCTTCTAGGAATATCAAGAGGTGCTTCCTTGACTACGTCGACAACAACTTCAGCCGACCAGACTTCGGACGCAACTCACTTCAGACACTCAGTGACCGCCATTCACAGTGGATACCATAGCAGGTAAAACTCACACTTATCCAGAATCGACCCCTACAAACATGTCCACGCTTGACACTAGCCACATCTTTGCTTTTGTAATGAATCCCACTCATTTAACACCTTTTGTTCTTATGGTCCGACCACGTCGAAGCATCTCGTTTCCTGGGCCTATCGTTGGATGACTTCAATAATAACCAACCATAACCTTACCACCTAAGCGGAGATTAGATAACCGCTACAACAACAACAACAGCTATGTATATGCTATAATAGTCTGCTGAAAATTAAAGTTCCGTTCTGACGAGAAAAGATTTTTATTCATCCAAGATTCGAAAGCATTCCTACATATTACTTAAGGGTTGTTTTTGCCTTCATAGCAACAACAACAACAATAACAAATGAGCAGTTTCTCGGGGAGAAAAGGACGTCAACAAAATTTATGATAGATAACTCGAGTAGACTTCGCGTATATATGTATGTACATACGGACAAAGAGTCGGATATGACTAAATCGACTCAGCTTGTCAGGCTGATAATATAAATTTATATAAATTTTATAGAGTCTTCGACGTTTTCTTCTGGGTGTTTTAAATTTCGTAGTGAGCTTAAATATCATCAAGAGATGGAATTTTACTAGAAAGTTATGTTATTTTATTTTACAAAAAAGAGGACATTTTTTCGCGAAATTTTTTATCTACTATTTTTTTTTGACATGTTGGTCAGTCAACATACGCATAGATCTAAAACTTATCGCCAATGATAATACGTTTTGGAAGCAATCATGCTTTCATTTTTCTTAAGCCCAAATGATCTTCTAAAATGGTTTTTGCTGATCGTTCCAATATTTCCACTATGCCAATACGATCTTTGACTGTTAATCGTCAGTTCTCAAGCATCAATTCCGTTATTTTATGGCAATTCTGGACGTGGTTCATCGCAATACATAGGAGTAAGCCTACATTTCGTATCTCAGTATTATTAGCCCTTTTGCAAAATTAGAACATTCCATAGCGTCAGCAAACAATAGACATTAAATAAGTATATAAATAATCCATTCAAATCATTTGCGAATGAAATCAATAATTACACCAAATTTCTAATAAACTAATACAATAAATTTATCAATAGCATTAACTAAACCTAACATAATATAACCGACGTGCGTAAAATGATAAGACAAATGCAAAGAGCAAAGAGCAAACCCGAATGATTACGAAATCAAATTAACGATAATTATAATTTCTGTTATCTATAACTGATACACCGTTATTTATTGTTTTATATGCATGAACTGAAACCGTTGTTAAAACAGCAAGATACATGTGTATGTACACAAACACATATACACGGTTAAATATTAAACATTTGAGCCAATTCAAGCGCTGACAGAATGAGAAATGCGCGACGGTTGGACAGGCCCGAGACACATAGCAGAACAGACAGGCGAACACCACCCTCTTGACATCAATACATATGTACTTATTAATATGTATATGTATATATGTATATATACACATATACATGTAGGTATTATGCTCGTAATAAATGCATAAAACGACGAGCTAAACATTTTTATTTAAATGAAATTTATGAGCGACTACATGCAACTATTCGGGGCAACAGCCCCTAAGTGTATGCCACAAGCCAAATACTACACACATACGCATACAAATAAAACAACATATTCGCCTATAAACGCAATATTTACAATAATGCATGGAATATGCACAAGGAGCTGAGCCTTCTAAAGTGTTACTTGTAACGAGAGTGGACATGCAAGACAGTTCGCGTGTCTGAGCGCAAGACCGAACCCACCAAACGGACATACAAACTCGCATATGCATATGCAAGCACATATACATCACCTGGCGAACATTTGAATGGCTGACGTGTGTTGTGGCGTGGTGTACAGTTAGTTCACTGCTTGTTGTTGTTTGCAGCAATACATGCCTGTTGTTGTTGTCCTAAATGATCGCTCTACGCTCAACATTCGCGCCACTGGCATTCATTATGGCCGACAAGCGGTTCGCAGCGGAAGCGACTAATGTACGGTTATGTTTGCGAGCGGCTAAATATAAAAATATGTCTAAATATAAGTAAAAGCTGAAAAATTTTTGTGTTATGATGTACAACGCAAACATACATGCCATTCTTCCCTCGCCATGTAGCTTCGTATGTGACATATTTGCCATATTGTTGATCATGGCCGAAAGGGTGTTTCCACTAGACACACATACCTACTAAATAATTTAAATTTAGTATAATGTTATGAATGTGTGCGGCGTGTGTGTGTGCGTGGAGGTGTGTCACTACAAAACACTCTTATTTATGGCGGCCATTATGCTTTTGTCCTATCACTGTGCACTTCAGCCATGCGCAACAACAATAATTGATAAGCCAACTGCTGATAAGCAGCGTCTAACTATATTTACTTTTTGATAAAACTAAACTAAACTAAATATAAGTCCCTAATGAAATGAGCGTTATCAAAGCGCATGTTGTGCAGCTTTTATTGCTTGATAAATTAGCAGAAAGCCGTGTTAATGAATCTGCTCACATGCACCGAATATGTAAATAAGTAAAGAAAGTTGAATTGTTGTGCAAACGATATTCTAATTAAAAATAATTATTTGAAATGGTGTGTTGATATAAATATGAAGTCAAATGATCAATTTGAAATTATAACTAATAGTTAATAGCATAAAATAATTATTGTAGCCAAAGTAGATCTTTTCTAATTATTTGTAACCAGCTTCGTATATACATATAAATGTATAAGTATAATCTACAAGGTGCATTCCAAAGTAAACAGGACATTTTGAATCTACCGTCTCTTGTCATCTATATGACGACTAGTGCGTTAGAATCTGCTATTCTTATCGAATGTCCAGTGAGAATTTCAGTCAGTATGTTTGTGTTATCGGTGCGAAAATGAGCTTCGGACAAAGAGCCAAAATTTAATTTTGTTTTAAAATTGGTAAAACTTTTACCGAAACCTTTCAATTGGTGAAACAAGTTTATAGCGATGATTGCCTATCCCGTAGCAGAGTGCACGAGTGGTATCAACGATTTCAAAGTGGTATTGAACACCTCCAAAACATCGATTTATTGCATTTTGACCGAACATTTGGGCTTACAAAAGGTGTGTGCACGCTTTGTTCCGCACAAATTGACTGACGACCAAAAATTGCTAGGAATCCAACATTAGAAGGACGCTTGTGATCGATTATTTGACCAAAACTCACATTTTAACCATTAACCACTTCCTGTATTCACCTGACATGCTTTTGGACCGTGCAAAAAGCTGTATTGAAGCAGAAGGAGACTATTTTGAATAAAATAAATTGATTTTGCCGAAAAAACATTTGTTCTGATTTTTTAAGTCCTGTTTACTTTGGAACGCACCTTGTATATACTATATGTACTGGCACTATAATCGTAAAACTTCGTCAGATGCCTCTATCATTTACGAGCCGCGTCAGTTGTGCATTCCAAGTGCAGACAGGTCGCTAAGCATTTGGTCCTCCCATAGTATGCATGGGCGCCCTTGATTTCGTTGCCCACCTGTGATTCTCGAGTCGACAGTGATTTTCGCTAGAGCATCATTTTCCATCAGAAAGTAGGACTAGTCAGCGCATTCAATTTTTATGCGCTTAACTATATCCATATCGCTCTATAGTTCATACAGTTCGTGGTCACATCTTCTCCGACACTTATCGCTCACGCGGACTTATCGCTCGACGAACAGTTTTTCAAATGCTCCCAATGCTTTCTCATCCCGGGTCGTCGTCGTCTATGGTTCTGATAATGGAAAGGGAGTAATGAGGGACTGATAGAGTCTCTTTTTTTTCCTTTTGATTGTCGGGAGATCTTGTTGGTAAGCATTTTTCTGCGTTTGATCCTTAAATTATTGGTGAATTTATGTTGATTCCGAGATATCCAAATCCATAACTTTTTCAAATTTATAGCTGTTAAGTTCCCAAGGCGCAAGGAAGCTTTTTACATATGTGGCCTTCAGGTACTTTCTCTTGTCATTGTTTATATTCGCTTAAAGTTCGATCTCCATATGTGAATTAACGAAAAAAATTTAACAACCACTTTGATGGAAATTTTGTGCTTCTAATAGAATCACAGATCCGAAATCATTGAAAATCTTAGAAAAGTGTTTTCGGGAGTCTACTTTATCATTAACACACGAATTTGAGTAGCACAAATCACTAAGTAAAAATCGCGAAGTCATCGAGAACTGGTCGCATGCGAGTCAAAATGACGATAGCAGAGGATTTTAAGTTCGCTAATAGACTCTCCCAACACATTTTGGTTAATATTTTTAATATGAAGCGTATCCATGGATCCAGGACTCATACCAAAAGATCAGAATCTTTTGCAAGAAGGTCGTCGAGTAGTAGAAAAAAAGAGATGCTTAGAAACGCTCCACCATTTATTAAGGGATTATTACTGGTGACGAACCGTGAGTTTATAAATATAACTGTTCACCAATGTAGATAAGAGCCATAACCGAAAATACACTGGAGGCCATCCCAACCGAGACTTATAACATTATATGGATTATTGGGTTAAGCGTCAGCATGCTCGTTTTACCAAGGTCTCTAAAAGCTTGCTAAAGAAGAAGAGCTTGCGTAGAAAGAAGAGGACGAGTAATCGGACTACCGCCACGCTTACAAAACGCCATGAAAGGCAAATTTTTAAAACGCCATGACTCAGCAGTAAATTAATATATGAAACTGTAATTTGGTATAGAGGATCGCAGTGGGGTAAAAATAGGCGTTGCCCCACGCCTCAATGTAAATATCTTCTAAATCACTTAAGGAACAGTCTACAAATTCGCTCAGGACAAATCACTTGAGCACCTTAACTGACACTGTAGAATTGGATGAAGTTGGGTCCACTCACCACATTACAGTTCCGTTAAAAACAACTAAAAGCGCGATAATAAATACTTCAGTAGACATTACTTTATAGGAGCCGGGGTCAAAAATGGATTATAGGCTCGCTCACATTTTGGGAAAAACCCATACCTCACGACCTACTAGACCGACATCGACCAACTTTGCCTTATAATGTAACCTTGACATTCCGAAAATAAATGAATCCGGACTACAACCACGCCTACTTCCCATATAACATAATTTTAAATTCATTCTGATTCTTTCACTTTCCGAAAAGCAAATCAAGCACCCATGAATATATGGGTTTCACCCTCAAATAGTTCGATTAAAGTAGACCAAATGTGTCCAGATCGGACCAAAACTTTTCAAGTCCCTACATACCGAATAAGTGGATCAAGTGGATCAAAATTCTAATTGTGAACTTTTTATCGAAAATAGCGTTCAATCTCTAAGATATATTATATTATAGTATTTCAAAGAGGATCCATTCCTAATAATAGTTTGCCTGTATGTCAAGAATGGGTTGAATCGAATCAATAATTTATTTATCCCCTATATAAATAATAGAAAGATTTTCGAACTTCCAGAAGTAATGTTTGGTTACACATGAACATAGCCGTTCCTTAAATGTTGATTTTGGGTCATGTGACGCCAGAGTTTAGCCATAGTCTAAGTACCTTCCTAGGCAGAAATCATCAAAGTTGTATGAACAAAGGTAATATGGAATCATCAATAAAAATCTGGAAAATCTGGATATCCAAACCTTCTGTGAACCAAACAAGTTAGCTAGAATCGATATATGTATGTCTGTCGCCTCAGTATAATTTGTGATAATCTCAAAACACTTCGTCAATACAAGGCGGTCGTTTAATACATACCGAGGAGATGTCAAAGTGCTATCCTCGTGACCAAACCTAGCCTTACTTCATCTATAATTGATTTTAGAATTATATTATTGAGTTATTAGACGCCATTTCTGGAATTCATTCGAATCAGCGCCGTTTCAAATCGTCCTAATTTGCCTTCAAATAAGAAATTGACAATGAAAGAAGTTCTTTAATCAAAATGGTAGGCTAGTTACAGAATTATTCGGACCTCTAAATTGTCAAATACTCAAAGTGATTTCTCAAATACATCTAGAAATATTTTTACTAATTTTTTATACTCCAGTATGAAGCCACGGAGCCACTTTTTATATCATATCTACATCGAAATGTGATTGTATTCTGTCCTTGACAGTCATGTTAATTGAGTCAGGCAATTATTTCATGTAAATTATGCCAGTTGTAATCTATTGAAAATGATAAAATAATAAACTAATAAAATGGCGACTGATTGTTAATTAGTAAATGTGCAATCAATGTATATACATGTGTACGGCGCAGCTGTTGGACATAATTACAAAAAAAGAATTATTTATGTATGTATGTGCTATGTAAATACATACGTATGTATACTTATATAATGCTATTAAGTAATCTAAAACGAAAATAAAATTTATCTGTGTTCGCACAAATGTTAAAAATATGTTCGACTTGACAGAGAATGCGGAAAATCTGATAACAGACACTCATTTATCAAAAAACTGTTGGAGCTACCATATAACCACACACTATATATACTATACATGTATATGTACATACAGCTATACATAAATAAAAGAGTGATTATAGCATTAAAGATAGCCAAGTGGGTGTGTATATGTGTGTGTCTTTTTATTTGCCCTACCAAATTCATATTTGGCTTGGTCGATTGACAGCTCCGCCCCCCTTCGAAACAGCTTGGTGGACTTTTTATTTTTACTGCGTTTTCTTTGTGCTTTTTTGCTCTCGGTTTCGCATTATTTAACTTGGCTAATTTTTTGTCAACATTAATGGCGTGTCATAAATCATAAATATATGTACATGTAGTCCATATATATACAAGTATATGTATATATTAACATCCATGAAATGAACAACGTTTACTTGTACGATCACATATTTTGTGTATGTTTGTGCGTATGTTCGTATTTATATTTTTATGATGGCGTAGTAACCGAAAGCTTGTATGTATAAACACATGTATATACACCCATTTACGCTTGTACATATGTATTTATACACGTTATTCCACCATTGATTACATTGCTGCGTAAATTAGCCGAAAAGTATGGTGATCGACTCACATTATAATGAATATAATGGAAACTTTGTTAATTATTTACGTTATTATATACGCTTATTATGTGTAACTGCACTCAATATTTATTTTGGTTTTAGCGTTGGATTGTTAATAATATACACACTTATGTATGCACATACACATACAAACACTCATTTATGTGTGGAACACAAATATGTGATGCAAGCTGCTATGGTCGGCTGCGAATTTATATAGAAATCGATAAATGTAATCTCAGTCGACTAACTTCGAGTGTGTTGGTTGGAAAATCCGCGCAATATCAGTATCAATTACTTTTTAAATAAATACGTACTTAAGAATGCATGATTCAATAGCAATAATATTTATTACTGGAGTTATGGTTATTTCTGATTTATAAGTGTTATTATAGCACCGATGCAAATGCAAAAATCAATATAAAAATAGAGGTAAGTATTATAAATAAATAATTTTACTTTATGTGTTAATTAACAATAATAAGCGTATATGTATATGTTTTATACCGGGTTTTTCAATAGGGTTTCAATATGATTTCTAAGTGTCGTTTCAGCAATTTTTATTATGTCATGATGTGTAATTCTTTTTTTTTTTCTTTGTATTGAAAAATGTTTACAATTTCATCATGGAAAGATATACCCAAAAACAACGTTTACAAATCATTCAAGTTTATTAACAAAGTAATCATTCCCCAATTGCAACTTTTCGTGTGCTTTTGCCATTTTATGGTCGTAATAATCGTCCACCTTGCTTGCTATTCGTCGATTTGTTGAAAATTTCGATAATAATAATTTTCTTTATATAATATTCAAGTGCCAATAAGACAAAGAACCGCTCGAAGTAATTAAAATATTGCAGCCTTTCAGGCAAGCGTTGTTGAAAACCGCAATTTGTCGATTCCATGACGTTCTCTGGAATTGGGACTATCTCAAACCACAAGCTGGCGGACTTTGAGAAAGCATTTGGGTTTACATCCATATAAAATTCCGGTCACTCAAGAACTGAATCTACTGGACCAACGTAAACGTCCAGAATTTGCTGATTTTGGCTTGAAACAACTTGAAGACGATAACGATCTTTTTTAAGAAACTCATTTTCTCCAAAAGGCTTACTTTCATTCGAGTGGTGCGATAAATAAACAAAACTGTCGATTCTGGTGCGAAAAAAATCCACAAATTATTCATTAACAACCATTACATTCACATAAATTGACAGTTTGGTGTGGTTTTTGGTCTGGTGGAATCATCGGTCTGTACTTCTTTCGAAATGAAGCTGGTGACACCGTTACTGTCAATGAAGAGCGGTATAGATCGATAATAACTAACCTTTTTTGGCCACAATAAGAAGAAGTTGATCTTGTCAACATCTGGTTCCAACAAGAGAGCGCCACGTACAACAACTGACTTATTGCGAGAAAAGTTTAGAGATACGATTTTTTTAAGAAATTGTGAGATTGAACGGCCTCCAAGAAGTTGTGATTTAACATCATAACACTACTTCTTGTGGGTTTATTTTAAGGGTTTACATTGGTTTCCTCGGCTAAAAAATAGCCTTTTTCAGCACATTTTTCTAATATAAAAAATTAAATATTTTATTTGAATTTCTTATTGTTACAAATATACACTTTTAACAAAGAATTTCTGAAATTTTGCGACATTTTTTTCAAAGAGCTGCAATTGAAAAAAAAACCTTCGTCGAAGTCTTTAATAATTGTATCGCAAAGACCTGTGTAAAATTTTTTTCTCGAGGAATCTTGCAACCGACTTCAAAAACTCGGTTTCGAGAAAAACGTGTTAAAAGACTTAGCCTAGCTAGCATCGAGCGCACAAGTTCTCAAGGCTGTATCTCCGAAACTTTTACTCGGATCAACTTAATAATTTAGGACAACACCTCTAGGCCGTTGTAGAATTTTATAAGCCGATTTCTTATAACTAACTGTTTAAGCGAAAATTAAAGTCGATGGGTTCAGCCATTTCGGAGAAATTTTACTCATCGACACTGAAAACAACTGTGAAAAAAGCCTTAAAATTTTGGGAGCCAATTATACTAGACTAAAAAATTCTTACAAATGTTCTCACATCTTCGAAACTGTTTACCGGATTAGTTTAAACTTTTTGGAGAAAATTCTCTAACATACACAGTCCATATACTATACATATATCCATTTTTTGCATTTCAGAAGTGGATATAATCACTTAAAGGAATATTATTATATATTTACTAATGGCCATGGGCCAATCAGCTGGAATGCTGAAAAGGTTAAAAAAAGTAACTACAGAAGTATTTTTTTCAAAGACCTTAAGTATGCAATTGAGAAGTTTTGAATCCATTATCATTCTAAGAGCTTCAACAAAAAATCATCAATCTGTATCGCTTGGAAAGGATAGTCTTGCCAGCGGTAAAACTCCGAGCTTCTTATTCACTGCTACATACTTAATTTTTTATGGAATAACTGAATACAACTTACTGCAATAAAATAAGCCTTTGATTTAAAATTATTATAACGAGCAATTGAAACTGTCAATCCATGGCATATTTGAAACTAAGCCCGATTTGATAGTCACATTTCTAATATTTATTATTTTTTTGTGCCTTACTAATTGCCATAGTGACTCTATACGAATAGATGTCTTAGGAATTGCTAAGCTTGAGTAATTTTCTATAGAGATATCGATCAGCTAATAGTCAGAAGAACTAGATCCATGTAATGAGGATCAACATCTATCGAACGATCTACAATAACAACTATTAAACTATAACACAATATTATATTTGAGTAAGAACTTTTTAGAGTGAAAGCTCAAATTTTAAGTTTTTTCTGAAAGAGGTCACTGGGATGGGAACTACACATAAGATAAAGAAGGAGAATTGTCATAATTTTGGATCAGGTGATTGCTTTAATAGATATTGCCATAGTATTTGTCCTACAACTAAACTAGTAACTAGTAAAATGAAAACAATTGGTATTTCTGATGAATCCCGTAATACAAGATAGTACCCACTTTGAATTCATTACGATTTGCTCTGGACTTCACCGATCGTCAGTAATTTTCTACCGTTTGAAAGTATGTTTTTATGAAGGAAAACAATACTATATTGTTTCATGGTAATTATTAATAGTACCTCATAGGTCGTTTCACCTCAAAATCCATCCACGGAAAGATTTAGTCCGAATTACTTAGTGAAAGCTGTGATTTTAATAAAATCAAATGTCATCTAATTCCTGTTCAACAGTTTTGAATAACTCGGCGGCACATAGTGTTTCCTAACCGGTACCAAACTCGTATTAGTAATCAAAACTTTATTGTGTAGTATGCCTTTTATCTCGATACTGTCAAAGCTCAACAAAATTGCACACACACATTTTCTTCTAACAGTTTCTCCATCTACTTGATACTACATATACTTGTACTCGTATTCTACAATAATGCTATAAAAGCATATACCATCTAGAAAATACTATACTAATAGAATTATGTGTCTAAACCGGTCGATGTATAATATTTGTTTTTACTTCACACATGTATTCACTCGACTATATTCAAATTGTAAGATTTTTCAAATTTTTTTGCTTGTGATACTTCAAACCATTTTCTTTATATCTTACAAACTCATTTCTACTCGTAACACATGAGGCGCCTGCCAGGAAATCTCATCACTCAAAATATTGACACATTCGGTGACGAAGTGTCGGGCGCATTACATTATGAGTTTATTATAACTTAACTTTTGTTTCGCTTATTAGGCATTCTTTCAATTTTTTTTAACTAAGTAACAGTGTTGCCACTTAAAGCTTGAACTTATGACGACTTTTAAGAGCACTCGAACACTTCATTATTTTTGAATAAAATCATAAATATTAAAAAAATTATGGAAATTAGGTGGAATGGGGTATAAACACCCAGAAACACAAATGGGCTAGAGGAAAAGGAAGCGAAATGTGTTGGCAGCTGGCAACTGCCTACAATTCATTACGGTATTAATGTCGCCACGTGTCAACTTGATAAATTGGGCGACAAGTTTGATTAAAAAACTTCAACGGAAACGGATGTTCAAACATGCACCGCATTTTGTCACCAAAGAAAAGTGTGCTGGAGGGGTTGAATATGAGTCGTTTTTGAAGTCTAAAAAACTTGCTTCAATGTACGTGTGTATAAAGAAACGCGAAATGTGTCTTACAAGCGATGTTTGGATCATAATTCTAAGATATGGCAGCTATTTATGCATCGAAGAGATTATTTTATAATTAATTGCAATATACAGGGCTGGTATGGAAAGTAATAGGACTGATTCTCATGCGCTGCGACTGTATTTCGGAGCGTGCGCGCACCGACTGGATTCGATAGAGGGCGTTCCGAGCTAACCAACGAGCGGCTGGTCAGTTCTCTCCGAGCACTTGGAGAGTCAAAACAAACATTTTCGCGCGACATGTCTCTGTGAGTGGGGCAAGCCGAAAATGCGCCGTTCGTTAGAGCAGAGGTACGCGTTTAAATTCTGTGTTAAACTCGATAAATTTGTGACAGAGACGTTTGATATGATCAAGGAGGCTTACCCAAATGTTCCTTTAGCAAGCCCAAGCCTTTTTGGAGGGCCGGGAAGAGGTCGCTAATAAAGACCGTGCTGGGAGACCTGCGACTTCGACAAACACCGACAATGTGCCTCGTGTGCGCAAAGTTTTGAACTCAGACCGTCCACTAAGTATTCGTTTAAGTGCTCTGATGTTAAATTCATCGAAATCTGTGGTTCATGACATTCTGGCGGAGCACTTGAACATGCGAAATTGCGACGAGTGGAAGTGTGCCAAGAAACTTTGAACATGTGTGAAGGTGACCCCCAATTTTTTAATAACGCCATCACAAGTGACAAGTCATGGATTTTTGCGTGTAATTTTGTTTCCTTGCCTGAAAAGGCCGATGAAAGGCAAGCATTTTGAGACGACAGAGAGAATCCAAGCAGCATGGACCTCGGCTCTCAAGGCTATTCCGGAGAATGCCTCCCGTGACGTCTTCAATGCTTGGAAATCGAGCTGGCAGCACCGCATCGATGCCGAAATAGCCTCTTTTGAAAGTTTTTTGAATAATTGTAGCGATTAGTTCAACAAATTTTTTTTAATCGACTCAGTCCTATTACTTTCCGGACAAACCTTGTACATTGTGACAAAAAAATAAAAGGAAATTGTAAAAGGAAAAAGTAAAAGGAATGCATTTTACTTAGTTGGGAGGAATGTCCTTAATAACTACGCCAAATATGAGCGCGATCCGACAAGCAAGTCTGTTTACAGCAGCTGCTTAAGTCGGTCCATCTCAGTAGTGCGCTGCAATTTTTGCAATTGATAAAAATATCGAAAAAATAATGTGTCCCAAATTTTGCATTTCTAAACAAAGTTCGTGTGCAGAATCGTTGCAAACGTTGGAAAAGTCTAAATAAGTTTTATGAAAAAACAAGCTTTCGAGTTGTAAAAAGCCTTTAAGGACGGTCGAAAGATCGTTGAAGACATGCCTCGTTCTGGACGACCTTTGACCTCTTCAACTGATGAAAATATTAAAACAAAGTGAATGAAATGGTGCTTGAAAATCGTCAGACAAGTGTTAGAGATATGCCAAGAGAGCACGATATCTTTCGCGAGTCTGTTTGAATGATTTTGGTGTATATTTTGGATATGAAACGCTTTATTGCGCAACTCGTTTCGTTAAAGTTGAATTTTTTTTTAAAAGAGTACCGTAAATAGGTCTCTTTGGACATGCTTGATGTTCGATTGCCGATCCCACATTCATGAAGAGCACTATTACTGCCAATGAGACATGCATTTATAAATCTAACACGCGTACAAATCAACAATAATCGGAATGGAGGAAAAAAAATTGCCAAAACTAAAGAAACCTCGTCAAAGCCGCTCTAAAATCAAGATGATCCTCTTTTTTTCGATATTCAGAGTTTGGTTCATCATAAATTTACTTCGAAAGGACAGGCAGGTCAACAAGGAGTTCTATTTGGCCGTATTGAGAGGCTTGCGTGAGAACATCGGGCGGATTTTACACGATGATAATGGACCATCGCATGGAGCCACGATTGTGAACGAATTTAAAGCCAAAAACGCAATGAGTACCATCGATCAACCACCGCGTTTACCAGATTTGGTTCCGTGAGATTTTTTTTGTTCAATCGAGCGAAGATATAAAAGAAAATTCGCTGAAGTAGCTGAGGGTCACCCAACAAGTGTTTATGAAAAGTATTTCGAGGACTGGACAAATTATTCGTTTATACATATGATGGGGATTACTTAGAAGGCGACAAAACAAATATTGATGAATAATTAAATATTTTGTGTTTTATTTACAATTTCCGGATACTTTGTATTTTTTGCTGGAAATGTAGGCGGCTTTGTACAACACAAACCCATATTGAAATTCTTAGTTAGTTTCATTATTCGATTCAACATATGCGAACATGCCAACTTTTTTGTACCTCATGGCTTTAAAGTAGACTCCTATCCTTAGATATGTATGTATACATTTATGTGTCCCCTTTAAAAACTGTCACCGGCTCATTAAAACTCGAACTCACAGACATAACGTGACCGGTGACAGTTTGACCTGCTGTTGATATCGCTTTTATATGCGCCGCCACTGAGATCCTTGTATCCTTCATATATAAATGTGTGCGTTTTTTTAACGCGTGTCCAACACATTGTACGCATAATGTATGGATATGTAGAATGTTAGAGAAAGTGACCAGTCAATAAAGTAGAACAAAAAATGTGTATGAAAACAACGTTAGATAATGTTCAAAATGTCCATCACTCATGTCAGACAAGCGAAAAAATTTCGACAAATGCGACTAAAATTTTTATTAGAATTCAAAAAAAAAAAAAAAAATGTCCTAGACATGTTCATCCAATTAGGAGTCGCATATGTTTGTATACACCAGACTACTTTGACCAGTGTCCATCAAAGTAGACGAGATAAACATAAAATATGCAGAAATTAAATTCGACTTTTTCATTACCTTTTCGTTTTTTTATTAAATTAACACATTTTTCTTTGAGCAAAAAAAACGAAAATAAACGTTTAATCCTGTTTGCCGCATGTATATTGTATACCCGTCTCCAACTCCACGTGATACTTTTATAGCGCACTCTTTTTATACCGTTAACACAGACAGTATGGATTTCATTGAATTTTAATGAAAACAAAGTGCACGAAACGCGTTAAACCCATCGTTCGCGCACAAAAGTGTGCTTCGAAATAAGGGTGTCTAACGCGCCGCACAGCCGCTGCCAGGCAGCTCATTATTTAAGCCATTTTCTATTAAGCAAAACGTCAAAATATGCTATTAAACAAGCCATTATGGTTGAGTGAAAATCTCGACTTTCAACGCTGCTACTTTCGAAAGGGATGTTACAATCGGAAATTACGACTACACACACACACACACAGCCCGCGTCTAATCCTTGCGGCTCAGGTGTTTGTGTGAAAATTGCGGGGCATTTGTTGTTGATTTGATAAACACGGCAATTTACAAAGTACGAGCCACGGACACGGACGCGTCGGGTGTTTGGTGGCGCGAGAGCTTTGTCTGCTTAATGCTGCTTTGCATTTGCATTTAATAGTCATTTATTGTTGTTGTTATTTAAATTTTAGCCACTTCTGCTGGGTCATACCCGATTGAGGTGCTCATAAAATTTACACTTTGTAATAAAGTTTATTTTAACGATACAACTTTCAATGTGCATTAAACTTATTTATGCTGAAATCAAAAATCTATTAAACAAAAATGGCGGCTTGGCCTGTTTCGTGACCTTTTAGTTACTCTCTTAGTTGTTTGTTAATGAAATGTTAGGAGCCCATAAAAACTAAGTGAAATTATGCTATTAACGGTTATGGCTGGCAAGTAGGTGAGTATTTCGCAAGATTTTGTGGCTCATTTGCCTACAATAACCTCTTTGGTAGGTATGAAGAAGAGATCTTTGAAAAGAATGAATACCAAAGAATAGATACCGTCTCAAAGTGTTTGTTTATTCTAATTCGAGAAATGACTCCATCGATTTGACTTAAGTTGGATTGAAAGACTTTAAATTGCCGTTAGATGACACTTTTCTTAACATATCTTTTTTTATAATAACGAATATTTACTATATCTATTTTTTTTCAAAATGTAAAAGTAAATTGCTCCCCATAGTAAGTTCTTCACTATAATATTCAAAAGTCAAATAACCTATAAAGTATATACTATATGTATGTATATATATAAATGATCAGCGTGAGCCATATGCGTTAGATCGTCCGTCTGTCCGTCTGTATATTTATGAAATAGTCTCACAGATTTTTAGATACCAATTGTACACCCTTTTATCATTCCACCCACCAAGACGCTCTTCATTTGTCGGATTTGCCATTTTCGGACCAAAATAGCATACAGGGTTTGGCCGTCAGGTAACAGGACTGAGTCGTTCTAAAAAAAAATTATTGAACCAATCATTACAATTATTTAAAAACTTTCAAAATAGGCTCCTTCTGCGTCGGTGCAGCGCTGCCAGCGCGATTTCCAAGCATTGAAGGCGTCACGGATCGCATTCTCCGGAATAGCCTTGAGAGAGAAGGTTCATGCTGCTTGGATCTCCTCTACCGTCTCAAAATGCCTCTTTGTCTCGGGATCGTACCCAAAGATCCATGACTCGTCACCTGTAATATACTATTCAAAAACTGGGGTCACTTTCACACATGTTCAAATTTTCTTGGCACACTTCTACTCGCCATAATTTCTGGTCGTCAGTGAGCACTTTTTGGCCAATCTTCGCGCACAATTGACGCATATTGAAGTGCTCCGTCACAATGTCATGAACCACAGATTTTGACAAATTTAACATCTGTGGAATTAAATGAATACTTAGTCGACGGTCTGAGTTCAAAACTTTGCGCACACAAGTCACATTGTCGGTGTTTGTCGAAGTCGCAGGACTCCCAACACGGTCTTCATCAGCGACTTCTTCCCGGCTCTCCTAAAAAGCCTGGTGGCAACGAAACACACCACTTCTTGCTAAAGCAACGATCACTGCATTTTCGGCTTGCACTACTCACAGAAACACGTCGCGCGAAAATTTTTGTCCTTGCTCTACAGATGCTCGGAGACAACTGATGAGCTTCTCGTTCGTTAACTAGGAACGCCTTCTACCGAAGGCTTCGAAGTACAGTCGCGGCGGAAGAAAATCAAGCCTATTACTTCCCGAACAAACCCTGCAGATTCGGTGCAATTGATGTTAACGTTAAAAAAAAAGAAAAGTTTAGAAAATTTCACGTAAAGTGAACTTCATAACTACTTAAACAACGTTTAATAACTTACACAAGTTAAGAAGGTAAAAACGTGGACTGTAAAAAACAAGAATCTGTTCGGAACTGCTCTTAGAGTATTTTGAGTATATTTCTGCTGTTTTAGGAATTATCCCTCGTTAGAAGGTTCCTTTCTTTAACCAGTGGATAGATTGAAGTAGTTAAGTAGTAGGAAGCTTTAAGGCAAACATCGAGGGCAGACTGTTGTAGAAGGGCAATTGTGAAGAGGTGGGCCTTGCACCAAGAGTGGTGTTCAGACTCTATGAAACCGTAGATAAGCCAATGATGTTTTTTTTAGTCGTTGTCTGTTGGATTTCGCTTGGAAAACCCACACTAGCTAAGCAGCTGCAGCCTGTCCAAACGCGACCCTTACCGACATCTGTAGTGCACTAAAGACAACAGCAACAATGACCTTCAATGCCATTCTACACACTATACCTGCAAACATAGATGTTAAATGCTTTGCAGTGAAGGCTGCTATTTGATTTAGAGAAGCGGAGCGAGCAGTAACACATTGAAGTTCTTCACTCTATCGATAACATTATTTAAAATCTGGAACACTTTATCGCCGTTGGAGAAGAGATGAAATGAACATTTTCAAAGAGGAATTGAAATTAAGAGGAAGGACACGAGGTGGAGTGCTCTGTTGGGAGCTCTCTATCAACTCTAACTTCAGGCTACTCGACCATTTTAGCGCCTTTCGAAAGGAAGTGACTGCTAACAGGGAAACGGTAGATTTACTTCTCTCAAGTGCAGCTTCCTTCAGAGGTGTGTACATTCACTGCGATAGCCAAGCGTCTATACTGGCTTTAAGTTCGCTCAAACATGGTCAATAAATGCATGACCTCATTAGCAACAGCTTCGAGCTGTTTCCAAATTAGCCTAATATGGGTGCCTGTACACAGCGAAATCGCCGCATGCTGCAAAGCCGATGAGTTTATACCCCAATTTTGTCGATTGAAAGCGAATCGGTGGTCCGATATCCTTTACCGTTTTAGTGCTATGTACGCTACGTTCTATGTACCTTCAATCAGCTTGGCAAACGCTGGTTAACAAACAAAATTTGTGCGACTACTAAATTCTTCTGGCTCAGAGTCAACTGTAAAAGGTCCTCTGAACTATTTTCTCTTAGCAAAGTCAATCTTACCTCAGTAGTAGACACACGGTGCTCGTCTTTTGTCAGACTGAGATTGAGATACATTTTTAGGCACAACTTTCGCGATCCTAGCGAAGCGACTGATGTTAACCGCCTAACTAATAATTTTTGTAAACTCAAAACACTCCGTCGATGTATAGGTAAGGTTGATTGGTAATTAAATTTTAGCAATTTATGGCTAACACAAACGACGAATATCTGGGCCTACGACATAACCTTACGTTGGACCTTCCCGTTATTTCTTTTATCACTATTTCACATTTTCAAGCTTTCTGCATATCTCATATGCAAAATTCTTTCTATTAAAAGATTTTAACTATTTTAAATATTATCTAATGCAATAAATTTAAATTAAACTCATCAATTACTAAACTTAATGAAAATTAATTCAGATTGACTTTTGGCTAAATGTCTCCAAATCACACTTTGGAACTTTCTGATATTTTTGCTCTCGATAAAAATTATTTGGGTCATTTCGTAATTGTATATCAATTTTAATTAAGTGGTAAACCTAAGTAAACTTTACTCAATTTAAAATGCGATAGAAATAGTTGAGAATGCTGACATCCGAAGAAAGTATAAAAAATAGACAAATTTAAACTGTCACTCCATCCTTTTTTGGCTGAAGTTCGGTGGCCGCAGCTAAATGAAGTGTCAATTTAATGAACACTTTTAAGCCTCGCACAGAGGTAAGCCACTTTTAATGAAATCTAAAGGATTGCTTCGAAGTCTTTTCCCAGCTAATTGAAATAAATTCAAAAATTCCCCAAATTATTTCAAACTGTTGAAATAGAACAGTTTGGCTGCTTGGCAATTCACTTAAGTTGTCAATAATAATTAGAAATATTAGTGGTTAGAAACTATAGAATTTCGCGCACAGACATACAGATATTCAAAAATAGATTTATATGTCTATATGTATATATGAAGAGACCGCGCAAGTACTCTCGCATATCCTCTCATTATGTAAATACCATGTAAGCAAATATCATATACATACATATGTCTGCTCATATAATAGTTTTTGGACAGACCTTAAGCTTGTGCGGCTTTTAATCTGAATCTCTTGTTGATTGTCATGTCCACTTAAGTCGTTTGCCAATAAAATTTACATAACACCGTCTAAACGTCGACATTTGCGAATTTATTAAGTGGCTTCTGCGATACTAACATTGATAACTAGCCTCTCTCGCTCAATTATTAACTGACAGTAGTTAATTAACTGAAAGAGACACGTTTGAAACTATTAGAAGTAAAATTCATATTTGTAGGTATATTCATATATACATATAACACACTATAATTTGATTTTCGAACTTTTTTTAGCTATGGTTCACCAGAAACCTATATCCGAGGAAGGTCCGATAAGTCCTTAATTTCGTCGTCACTATCTCAAGAGGAATTTACAATCATATAGAACTTTCTCCTAGACGGCTAGCAAAAGGTGTGTGCGCGGATTTAAGAAATATGGAAAATGAACAAAATCTATGCGAGTTTGGACTATTGTTTTTGAAAGACAAATCGCATATTGGAATCGAAGAGCGCTTGGATACCGTATATGGGATACTTCAGCATAAATAACAAGCGTCAAAGATTGGTATAATAAATTTCAAAATGGTCGCACGTCGGCTAAGGCTAGTTCCTACCGCTTTGAAAACAACCATCACGCAGTACCGCAAGACATACATACATAAGTCCACGATGTACATACTGAGACAGTAGACATCTCAAAAACTGAGTGGGTCATATTTTTTCTTCTTTATTGCCGTAGACACCGCTTACGCGGTTATAGTCGAGTTTGCAACAGCGCGGCAGTCGTTCTTCTTTATCGCCAATCAGAGATTCCAAGTGTAGGCATGTCCTTCTCAACTTGGTCTTTCCAACGGAGTGGAGGTCTTCCTATTCCTCTGCTTCTGCCGGCGGGTACTGCGTCGCAACACATGACCGAACCAGCGTAGCCGCTGTCTCTTAATTCTTTGAACTATGTCAATGTCGTCGTATATCCATATATGTGGATAGGAGGATATCAGGAGATATTTCGTCTTGCCCTTATTCAATACCAGACCCATTTACTTCACTTCATTATCCAGTCTGGAGAAAGTAGAACTAACAGCGCGATTTTTGAAGCCAATGATATCAATATCATCGGCGTATGCCAGCGACAGTACAATCTTCTCGGTTCACATCTTTTCTCCAGAAATCGCACGATAGTTAGTCGCCTTGTTTGAAACCTCCTTTGGTATCCAACAGCTCGAAGAAGTCTTTCCCGATCTTGACGGTGCTTTTGGTATTGCTCAACGTCAGCTTACACAGCCGTATTAGTGTTGCAGGGATACCAAATTCAGACATAACGGCATAAAAGCAGCTTTAAAATCGACAAAGAGGTGGTGTATGTCTGAGACAGTAGGTACCTCAAAAAATTAGTGGGTCATAAATAATATGGAATTGCATTATACTAAATATTGGACTGCTTCCGTTCAAAAATGTAGAAAAAACGGTCTACTTTTTTTCTAAGAAACTAGTACTGTTTCACTATGACAAAGGTCTGACCTCCGTCGTATCTCAGCTAAATTGATCGAATTGATTATGAAATGCTGACTCACATATTGTATTCTTCAGATTTGACACCGTGGAACTTCTTTATGTTTCAAAACTTGAACCTTGGCATATGATAGAGCTAAGAGGATACTACTATGTGGAGATGCAATTCGCAATTTCTTCCATAATTTAAATTCTAGGCCAAGTGTTCATCGAATCCCCCTCATGTGTATATATGTATTTCTCCATGCAATTCTCATAAAATGCCACTTGCTTCATACTCTAACACCTAAATAATATTCATTACAACATACACTCACCCCCATTAATCAGCGCAAAAGCACTGCTTAAATGAAAGAGAAAATACCAAATTACAGTACAACAACAGTGCGCTTGTTCGCTGTGACGCAGCAGCCCTCATAACCGGCCCACCCACAACGTTTCCGATGTTTCTTACTTGCAATACACAAGTACGGCAACGCTGCATGTGGCATGGACCACCCACATAAACGCACAGCTCAAATTCAGTTGATCCATAGTGATCGAGTGCTGGCATTGCGCTCGCCCCACACCTCTGTGCAGCAACCTGCCGCCACATAACAGGAAAATATCAAATGCAACGGCAATAAACAAGTGAAAAATGCTAATCCCCGAATGCCTGAGCACACACAAAATGTAAGCGATAGCGAAAATGAGCGAAAAAAATTGGCGAACAACAGCAACAATTGCTGACAAATACAATACGAACATGGCATGGCATAGAAACACACACATACATACAGATGTATGTAAGTATATAGTATACCAGAAATAATATATAGAAGAAAAAATATTTGTGCTAGTTTTTTTCCTCAGCAATTAATTAGTAATATTTTGGTCAGACTATTCGTTTCGTCTCTTATCCACGGTCACTTTGAAGCCATTTTAATTTTAAATACGCATGTACTTCCAACATAACGGAATTTATTTATGGTATGCAAAACATGTAGAAATCGATACACATTTTTGAAAATGAGGCCACCACCTTGGGTGGTCGCGCAAATTTGTTTCGATATTCCTAAAGGGTCTTTATAGCAATTCAAGGCGCTTCGGCTTACATTTCTTAATGCCAATTCATACACTTGAAGAAATAGAATAGTTCTTATTATATTGCAGAAAAAGTATAAATCTGGACCTAACCATTTTTCAAAGGCTAAAGTCCACTCTATATCCGGCAAAACAAGCGAATTGATCTATGAACAAAAAGTTGATAATAACCGCATAGAAATAGTTTAATAAGAGTTAATATTAGAAGAATATACCTTTATGTGATGCTCAACCGGGTTTCTCGGATAAGAGCACTATTATAATGACTAAATAAATTGTGATCCATTTTGAGCTTCCCTACTTTTTTAAGGAAAAAACTTCAAATTTAATGTGGAATGTTTATTATTATTCGAAAGAACATTTTTTGGCATTTATTTTTTGAAGATTATAACTTTCAAATGTTGGCCGCGACCACGTTTCAGATGGTCCATCCATTGAGTCCAATTTTCGATGACTCATTCGAACATTTCGACGGGTAACTGGTGAATGACACGCGTGATGTTTTGCTCCAAGGCTTGAATTGAAGCGGGATTTTCCGCATAGACCTTAGACTTTACACATCCTAGCAGGAAAAATTCTAAAGGTGTGATATCACACGATGGTGGCCAATCGGTGTGGGAAGTGGAGCCTTCTTGTTGAAACCAAATGTCGCCGAAATCACGAGTCTTTATTTCAGGCATTAAATAGTCGGTTATCATGGCGCCACCGGCATCATTTTTGAAGAAATATAGACCGATGATTCTACCGGTTTACAAACCGCACAAAACCATTTTTTTTCTAGGTAATTGCCTAACTTGCCTATATGGACGGGTCGGCCTTGTCTCCATAGAAAATGCTCAAACATCACGAAACAGTTCATTCCTTATAGAAATATCACAAAAGCCATTAGTCACATACTCTTTTGCGACTAATCGCGAACTCATCCCATCCAGCAGTAAGATATATATTAGACCTTCAAGCTCACTTTGAGATAATTTTGGAATATTCCAAATTGCTGCAGCTGCATATATAATTAACGGTACGATGCTTACAAATTCATTTTTACATCATAGTCCAACATACTCTTCACTCAAAGGCCATTTCTTTCAGTGTATGCGTCCATACAATGCCAAAAAAACTTATCTACGCGCACATTTGACCCTGCAAAGCACATTCTCTGCCAGCCATGCGATACTGCAGCGGCATACAACTGCCAGCGCCGGTACATAGTCCACCAAGTGCATAACTACACCTGTTGCCCCACCACTGCACTCCCTACTGCAACTTGCCACACTCATTAGGCGTGCGTAGCATATTCCCTAATGTCCGGCGCAATTCAATCTAACGAGGTGTTTAGCATGAAATGATATGATAATCATAATTCCAGTCGCGCATTGCAAATTTGTTGTTGCATTTGCAACAATAATGACTGCAACAAGCAACCGCTGACTGGTATTTGCAGGTTGCATGTATGTATGTATTTGTGTGTGCGTGGGTGTCTATATGTTGGTTTTTGTTGTCACTGCGAGTGCTTTGTTGTGCGCCGATGAGAAATGCTCAGCTATAAAGCAGCAATGCAACCTGCACCCAAGGGGCAGCGACGCATGCGCAGGCGGTGAAGAAAAGCACACGGCTCCGTTGAAGGCGTGTGGAGTTGACTTTGTGCGCGGCGTGGCGATTGCGATGACGGCGCTGGTAAATCGGCGCGTCGACAATGTTGGACCTCCAATGTTGAATTGTGGCACGATCATGTTGTTGATAGTGTTTGTTGCCGAAGTTGCAACGTTGCAGCTAATGTTCATTATGGCAATCTCAATTGTTGCCGATATAAATTACAGTTTTATGCAATGCCAGCTATGTGTAAAGCTATGTCCATACATGTGTGAGTGTGTGCATTGCGTGGGTGTGTTCGTGCGATTTGTACTTGTAGATGGTACTACGATACAAGTGGCCTATTGTGGGCCGATTGCTCATATTTTACTTTTACCTTACGAAAAAGCAAAGCGAACTAAAGTCGGAGACGACAAATGAGGCATGTGGCATGCACAGAGGTGCAGGGCACCGAGTACACTTTATCAATGAATGCATTTTTTCAACGCGTGTCACTTAGCTGTGTTTTTGTTGTGTGGCGATTTTCTTTGGACTTTGAGCTACAATGCAAAGTAAGCGTTTACCTACAAAGGAAGCGGGCCAACTTCGGAGTAGCAATATAAATGCACATACGAGAAAATATTTCTATATTATATTATTTTACTTTGAATAAATAATCATAGAAAATGCGCCTTTTTATACCCTGAACAGGTTATTTTAAGTCTGACACGATGTTTGTAACACCCATCGGAGACCCTATAAGGTATATATTTAAATTATAAGCTTGACAAACTGAGTCGATGTGGACATTTCCAACTGAGATATCGCCCTGAAATTTTCGCATATCCTTTTCTTGCCAAGAAGCTACTCATTGTTCGAAATCGCCGATATCAGACTGCGATACCAAAGAGTATATATGTAAGTAGCTATACAAATTGAACGATCCAACTCAAGCCCTTGTATGAAAGGGCTTAAGTTTTATTTGGACAAGATATCTTCACAAAATTTCGCATAGGTTATTATCTCAGATCGTGCTATAATATCCAAAGAAAATTTTCAAATCGAACAACTATAGCATATAGCTGTCATACAAACTGACCGAACCGTATCTATATAAAAACCTTTTTATATTTTTTTTTCTAAAAAAAGCCCTGTAAAGGGTATTCTAGCCTCGCTGCAACCGAAGTTAACGTTTTTTCTTGTTATTGCATTTGTTGTTGTTGCTGTTGACTGCACATGCCATTGTCGCTTTGGTTGCATAATGCTTAGCAATTGACTCTCGCTACTTGCCGCCTGCTCACGCCATGTACTTTATAGGTGTTGAAATTAGAGTAGCCGGCGGCAGGCAGTTAATTGCCCCTCGTTGGCAGAGCGAAAACGCTTCTGGTTTAATTAGTATGCGAATCAGTGGCAGGCAGCGTTTTGCATATTTCCCTAGCATTATGCGTTATATTATAAAAAAAAAACACTAAACATATCAAAAGTGATAGAAAGCGGCAAACAGTCAAGGAAATATGCGCATATGTAAGAAGAAGAAGAAGATAAAAACAAATAAATATGTTGAAAATTCTTTAGAAATTTCGCATACGTTCCCAGTATACAGCACATAAACACATTATATTAATATTATTGCCATATATTTCTAATTTATATTTTGAGAACTCAAAAATAAGTTTTTTTAGTTCTATGTAGTTTTGAGATATATTATAGCACATTAAAAAAGTTCATAAGTCACAGCAAGACTAAAACCAATAGAGCTCTAAGTTTTTATACAATTGTAATTTTTTTTTAAGATGGTTGCCACCTGTTCAGAAAATATTTGTCAAACAATTTTAAAAGACAAACGAACGTGAGTGTTGTTTGTTTAATTTTTAATAGTCATTAAGTTAAAATATTTTTGAGTAGTGTTGCCACCTAGTTTAATTTCGAAAAATATTTTATGTATGTAGCACTTCTTATATGATATACTTTACAGTTTGTTTTCAAGTATAATATTATTCTATCAACATATTTACAATACGAGTGTCATTTTTGACTTACGAACGAATGGGCAGAATGATGATGCTACTGATATAGTAGATCAAACTATTTTGCCATTCTCATATTCATTCTTTCACACGTCGTTTGTTCATATTAGACAAAATGCTAACCTAACTTTAGGTTAGGTAAGGTTGGTTAAATGTTCGATCCGAAAACGGGGATCCCACTTGGATTGCTTATAACGCCGGACCTTTGTGGTACTTAGAACTCCTATCAAAATTTATCTTACCGATCGCAAATTTGTTAACATGATGAATATCACGACAAAAAAACACTAGTTGAGTAATAATTTTATAATCTGGGTAACTTTCTCACCTTTCTATGTCGAATGTTGAAAAGAATCCTCACTCTACCACTAATTGACTCTGAGCCTACTACATTATATGGGCACCATCAATTCTAAATAACAACCGACTTGCATCATTTGTAATAATATCACTAGACCCCATATATGTATACACATTTCTAAAACTACAAATCGTTGCTAACGGAAATCATTATTTTGACGAGATCACTCAATAGAAATTTTGATATTTTTTTCGCCATAACTATGATTGCTGAATAAGTTCCAGAAGTTGAAGACAGTTTCAATAGTTTCCTTTCAGCAACACCTGAAATTTTGTGAAATCGTATGATAACCACGCCCCCTCTGCATATAATGGTTATGTTGAAAACTACTAAACTCCAATAAAACGCCAAGTATTGACAAAATTGGATAACGGGCATATCACCGCTCACCTTTGTGTGAAATTCCATATCACAGAATCTAATCGACCAATTTCAACGAAATTCGGTTAACCCTCGGATAACCCTACTTTACGGCGTGAAACTCGTTATCTTAATTCCAACCGAATTCGGTTCATAATATTTTAATGACATTCCCTTGTTACGGTGTGAAAATGAACACAATCAGACAAAGCCCCGCTTACTTCCCATATAACGAAACAACGATACATTTCATCTGATTATTTGACTTTCCAGTACCTAAGCCAAGTAAGACTTTGTTCGTAACTTAAACATCTTAATTTATTCTTCAAACTCTATGTCGTCCATTTCAAAGTAATACCTCTTGTTCCGAATACACTCGTGTTAATGTTTTTTACAAATCCTCGCAACAGTTTTTAAAGCCACCTTTGCCACTATATTCTGCCGATAGATCGTGTGTTACCGGGTTGTAAGCATAGATCCAAGACTCAATTCTAGTAATAATATGTTTCTCATAGTCCGAAAATATTGTTTCACAGACGTTGACACGGCGCTGGTTTTCGAAAAAAATTTAGTGATTTTTGAACCAATCGAGCTTACTACTTTTTTATGCCCAAATGATCTTTCAAAATAGTTTTCACTGAATCTTCCGATATTCAAACGATGCCATTAAGATCTCTGACTGTTAATCGTCTATTATCAAACACCAATTTTTTTATTTTATTGACGTGTTACTCATCAACCCTCATCCTTTTTGAATAATTTGTAGAAATCAAAAACACTTGATCGTAACAAATAATTACCATCGAAGCCCTTTTGCTACATTCTGAACCTTTTAGCACCAGAAATTGGATTTCGTACAAAAAATTTAATGGAATGGAATGGAATTGTAGAATAACTTCACTCTTTTTAAAAATCGCCGAATGCCCTTATTGAAAGACAAGCATATACTAAACACTATTGATTATTTTGATGAGTTGCCTTGGAAAAGAATCTATACCAAATTTGGTGAAGATACATTGTCAAATGTGAAAGTTTTCCATACAAGAACTTGATTCGATCGTTCAGTTTGTATGGAAGCTATATGCTATAGTAATCCGATCTGAACAATTTTTTCGGAGATTAAATTGTTGCCTTAGAAAATAATCTGTACCAAATTTGGTGAAGATACATTATCAAATGTGAAAGTTTTCCATAATTTAAAATTTCCAATTGGCGCCAAACAGCGAAAAGGTAAGTTAAGTATAAAATGATACTGTGAATAGGGTAATAGCTTTGTTGCATTTTCATAATACATGAATTCCTACAGAAGACCCTTGACAAACAAATCGGCCCAATCATACTTTTTGTCGATTTCATAGCCGCTTCCGATGGCACTGACAGTTGTCTATTCGACTCCATTTGGTATCACTGCAAAACTCATGCGGTTATACAGAATGACGTTGAGCGCAACCAACGGCTCCGTCAAATTCGGGAAAATCCTCTCTGATCCGTACGAAACCAGACGAAGCACCTCTCGTGCGTGTACTTCAATATAATGCTCGAAAAAGTGACGCTAATCTGAACGGCAGTCACACTGTCAACTATAAAACCAACTAACAAGTGAACTTAGACAGTTGAGGAGGGGATCCTTCTCTCGCAGTCCGAGTTTGCCATTATTCCCATACAATTTTACTTTACGCTGCAGCAACATGAACGATGATAACGACGGATCTAAGCAGAGGAGAGAAGAGAGTTGCAATAGCCTTTTTTGACAGATCACGCGTGAGTCGTGTCAAGCTGTCATGTTATTTTTGTTCAATATTGTTTCGACTTATGCATATCGTTCAACTTTATTACGAAAATTCACATTCTGTAATGAATATGTTTCGAGCGTTTCGCGCAACTTTTAGTCAACATAATCGGCCTACTAAGCGTAGTATTCGTAACACCATCACCCATCTTTAGACCCAGCTTTCATTATTGGATAATATTTAACTGAATAGATCACGTCCAGCACGCAGTGAAGAAAATATAGTAGTCGTAGTCGGAGAGTTAATTCGGCGCCGTTCGCGGTATGGAGCATTTTACGTCAATATCTCGAAAAGTTCCAAGAAGATCCGAGGTTTTCGAGCCAAAGGCGACCGTTATAGCGCCATGATAACCGACTATTTGATGCCTCAAATTGAAGCTCATGATCTCAGCGACATCTGGTTTGAACAGGACTGCGCCACTTCCCACACATCTCATCTACCTTGATTGATGATTAATGAGAAAGCACTTCGGTGAGCAGATAATTTCACGTTTTGGATTAATCGATTGGCCACCAAGATCATGTGATATCACGCCGTTAGACTTTTGTCTGTGTTTTTTTCTTTAAAATTAGGTAACATAGAAATGGATCTCTGACGAAAGATAGTGCCCATCGGCGAAGGATGTTCCCGTTCCAGACCTTCTCCGTATAGAAGATATAAATTAACTTAAAGCATATGATCTCTTTTCCTACAAAATAGCATTACACAAGGTCTGGCGTTCTTGCCTTATTTTCTGGAGTTATATCATTTCCTTACCAAACTCAGTAATTAACCTCTAGGGAGAGATTTAGATTGGTTACAGAGTTACTCTATACCATATATACTAAGATTTGCATTTTATATCTATTAATGACCGAAAAATAGATTGTCTATCATTAGCCCTTACTTCCTTGTTCTTATCAAAATCTTTATAAATAGCAGCTTAAATAATATTGGGTATATCTATATCTACATGCATACATACATACATATGTATGTGGGGACTTAGTAACGGATCAACAGCAGTAATTTGTTCACAAAGTGTCAGACTATTTTCGGCTGCACCTCGCACCTGCCAGTTCGATGTTCTAAGGTGACTTTTGGTAATTTGTGGTCTCACATTATGTGGCTGCAATACAACTTACCACACACACACACACAAATGCATTACAATGTATGTATGACTGTACGTGTGGCTACATGTTAGGTACAACGTCCAGGAACATGTTGAGCAGCAGGACGACATGCTCAGGCGTCAGTGACATGGCCGAAAACAAGCCAAGCAATGCAATGGCCACAACTAAAAGGACAAAACAGTGCAACAGCCAAACAACAACAACAACAGCCATTGCGTTAACCAAAGCATAGAATATTATCATTAGCAACAAAATGTTGCATTATTGCCAACAACAACAACAGCAGCAGCAATGGCAGTTGACAATAATGACAAACAAAGTGACTGCAATTGTAAAACAGTGTCAAAGCACTTTAGGGCGTCGATGCTAAATTTCAACACCGATGTGCATACACTCACACACACATTCGTAACAAACATGGCTGCAAGTTGGAGTAGGCATAGTCATGTTTCAAGCTCAGCTTTTGTTGTAGTCTAGACAAATGTCGAAGTCGAAAATCAATTACACATTACGCACACCTGTGAGCTGTTGCACACACACACACTTACTTTTATATCATATATGCATTTGGCTGTGTATATATGTATGTATGTGTGAAGGCAACAACACCTAAATTGCACCACCTACAGCAAATTCAAACTTATCTATGTGTAAGTATGTGTGTATAGGTGTGCGTGTGTTTGTCAGTTTCGGACATTTTGGTTGCCGCTTGTAGTCATGCGGACGGACAGCGCCTACTAACATGACGTACAAATGCGCAACATAACGGTAATCCACTTTGTGCATTTGTGTTAACAAGTTGTAGCTCATTATGTGTAAACACAGACAACCCACAAGAACCCACACTCAACAAACTGGCGGGCATAACTAAGGTCACATATGTAAATAATATTATATGTACATATGCATATACAAATACAAAACTACACAAATTTTATGTATATACAAGCATGAAGTTTACGTAAAATGCATAGCTTGCCAATAAAATGTTTCGCACTCACACATGCACATACTTAGAAACTGATTTATTTAATTTTTCTTATAATTTACAGTAATATGTAATTTATATAATTTGTTTAAAATTCGCAAAAAAAATCTAGAATGATGTGAATTAATAATATATTATAAAATCATTTAAATAGCGGCGATCCCTGAACATTTGCTCTATCTATGGACAATTAAATCGCATGATAGTTTTTTGTTTAGAAATATTTAAAAAGTGTTGCATACTTTCAGGCTGAGCGGAAGTTCCCATCTCATGTCAATAATTGACCGCTAGACATGCTCAACGCAGTCTTAGTAAGGTGTATTTTCAAAATTTGTACACAGCGCCCTCTGTCTGTGAATTTTTATTTTTACTATCTACTATTATTGTATACTAAAGCCTTCTCATCTCTTAATCTATTATTCATAAGCATTCTACAGAATGATATTAATTATACCCTGAACAGCATATATCTAGCTTACCAAGTGGTCCATTACACCTTTCAGATAACATATAAAATATATATATATATATATTAGAATTTTTTGTTTTGAACTATTAATTTTTTTCAGTCCCGTCACGAAATTTTAAACAAAATTCCCTGAAAATTTGAGCCCTTAATATTAAAATTAAGAACTGGACCAAGGCCTGTAAAAATTTTCCATAGAAAATACGCTACAATCGTGAGTTTTTATATTTAAATTCCTGCACATCAGAGGTATTTTATGGCATCGCTCTGACTTTAGACGCATATTTCTCAGAATTGTTCACTCTACAAAAGTGCTCAGTGCAACAAAGTCGTAACTCGCACCGGCGAGGTAGTACGGGGTTCTAAACCTGATTTTTCCATGAAATTCACATTTTCTTGTATTTGTCTCCTAAATGACAAGAGCTATAGAAAAAATGTACGCGACAAATTGTAGGAAATTTTATTTGCTAGAAAAAAGGTACTGCTCACATTTAGACGAAAACCGATATCTTGGGATCTACTCGACTGATATCGACAAGGTTTGATACATAGTATTATCCTGACATTTCTATATTCCAGTGCGAAAATGGGCGAACTACAATCACGTCTACGTCCCACATAACACAATTTTAAATTCCATCTGATTCTTTCACTTTCCAGCATACAAATCAGGAACCAAGCAAAGTATCTGGATAAAACTTTGTACGAATAGAGAACTCGAGGTGTGCCACTTTATGATCAAAAATTGTCCAAATCGAAACTAGTTGTATAAAGCCCTAAATGCCGAATATGTGGACTCCAGTTCCTATTACGAAATTTTTATCCAAAAAGTCGGTCAACCTATCAGATATAATATTGAAATCTGAAAAGAAATTTCCCGGCTTTGACCTTGCAAATTGCAAGAGTATAAAATGTTTGGATATACCCTAACTTAGCCCTTCCTTACTTATTTTATTTTACAAAATTGGTATGTAAAAGTTGGAAGTTTCCTGTAATTGATCGATTATACCGTAACTACTACTTTACCAACTTTAAATTTAATGCGGAATGTTTATTATCATTCGAAAGATCGTTTTTTGGCATTTATTTAGCGTGATGTTTTGCCCCAAGGCCTGAATCAAAGCGGGATTATACGCATAGACTTTAGATTTTCTATATCCCCTCAGGAAAAGGTCTAACGATGTGATATCACACGATCTTGTTGGCTAATTGACTGGCCCAAAACGGGGAACTATCTGCTCACCGAAGTGTTCTCTCAATAAATTCAATGAATCATGCGATGTGCGGGAAGTCGCGCCGTCTTGTTGAAACCTAATGTCGTCGGGATCACGAGTCACGATAGTCGATTATCATGGCGCGATATCGGTCGCCATTAACGGTTACATTCTCACCGACATCATTTTTGAGGAAATATAGACAGATAATTCCACCAGCCCATTAATCACACCAATGCGGCAATTTTGCTTTTGTTTACATACATACCCATTGGCTCGAAAACGTCGGATATTCTTGGAACTTCCATAATTTTTTTAAATCGGTTATAAAATATAAAAACTGCTGGTATACCAACTGTTAAACTGTAAATATTTACTCTGTTCGTCGGTGCTGTGGGTCTTAAAGTTCGAAGCCAATTTCTAATAGATAAGTGCATATTTATGTAAAGATGAAGAAAGTCGACTTTTCCATAAGCATTGGACACATTCATGAAAACACAAGATACATTATTTAATATGCATTTTTCGTCTAGCAGAGAGAAATATTTATGTAGTTAGTGTATTTAATTCATGGCTCAATTTGAATGAATCTACTTGTATTGAAAACTGGCGCTCAGCGGAAGTCGAAGGTGACGACAAATTCAGTGTTTTAAATTTCAAATCAAAAATCAACCGGTTTCTGATATTTAGACCGACTGATGAGTTGTTCATATATATATAAACATGTATATATGAGTACCAATGCACATACACACATATATACGAATAGCATAACAATAATAAAGCGTCAAATGTAGATAAAATGCTGATATGGCCAACAAGCGGTTGCACCAACTGATAAGACGACGGAATCGTAAGAAAAATGTGAACTCGCTAACAACAACAATAACAAGATGTGAATTATTGTAGCAGAAATGCGCAAGATATTTTATTCAAAATGTCAGTTGTTTTCAAGTCGTCGTCGTGGCTGTGCGCCAGCGGAAAAAACACAAAATATTTTTATTATAAAAAAAAAACTCAGCGCTTAGTGTGATTCTTTAGCTTAATTTAATTAGTGCTGATCTGCTATAAATGCTAAAGAGTGTGTTATCTTAAAAAATGCTATAACTGTTTTAGTTCGTTTGTTTTTTATTTTGTTTTTTTTTGCTGTTAAGTCGCGTGCGGTTGTGATGTGGAGGTGGCACAGCAGTTGCAGGCCTCATTGAACGCATTTTAGTATATAGCGTAGTATATGCCCAGGTGTTTTACTACCAGCTATTAAAAATATATTTTAAACACAAACGTGTGAAAAATAAAAATATTTTCGTGACAAGTACAGCGAAATTTCCATTTTTTTATGAACAAAAATATTTGTTACCATGTAACGTAGAGCTTAGCAAATCTTAGCCCGATGATGTTAACAAAATGCCTTGTTAGTCTAAATGTAGAAATATAGCATAGATAATTGATTGAAATGCAACTGAATTGATTGAAATGCAACTGAAGTCTTGGATTAGTTAAATTTTAGGGTTGGATTATTTAAATTTTAGGGATATCGACGTAATCACTTTAAACCTGTGATTGAAAAAAACTTGAGAACAATAAAGTGGAAAGTCGTACTTCTACACTCCGTCGCTGAACCGACTATCTATGCTTTTCTTCTATGTGATACGTAGCCCTGTTGAATCTACACGTTTTTTTAAGTTCTTATCTTTGAGCAACGGTTCAATACTTCCTTCTTGACTGCTCTGCGTTTGTGAGATCAAGACTTGAAGCACTTGAGAGCGCATACCTTCAGACAACCCACCGAACTGGCGAGAGTTGAAATTACGCGTCTGTGCAAATTTGTATTGGCTACTAAGGGTTTTGCTAATTTAGAAGTTCGAACACAGGCGTTCATCTAACCTAACCTATCTCTGAGCAAAAAAATATAGGTTAGCATCGAGCTATTTCCCAACCTGTGCAGTTTTCAAAAAGTTTTCTTCATTGACGTCAAAGTGCTAAAATTATTTCCAAATTTATCTACATGACTGTATTACCAGCTCGTAAAAGTTATGTGAGTCCATAAAATATGACAGAATCAGAGTAAACAAGTAAAGAAAACGTCAAAAAACATAAAAAGCTATGAAAAGATCTAAATCTTAATTTTGATAGAACAACCGCTATATGTCGCCGCTATATGATATAGTGTTCCGAACTGAGCAATATTTTCGGAGTTTGTTGAGTTGGTTAGGACAATAATATCAAGCTGCTCTGCAAGGATGAAGCAGTGGGTAGGGAGAAGCATTGGTAACAACTTCTAGGCATGCGCCATGCCAAGTTGCTAATGGGGGCTTATACCGTCCCTAGGGACAAACTCAGGCCACTTGTCGTCTTTTACACTGACCATTGTAAGCTCAAAAAAGCACTTATACAACAAGGGCCTAGTTTCTTGTGCGAATTGCCGGTTCTGTGACTTGGAGTCTGAAACTCCATAGCACCTGCTTTGACTGCACATCAGTCTGAAAGTGCAGAATAAAGGCCTTCGGAACCATATTTTCAAAAAAGTATCACATTGCCTCAACAGCACCAAGCTATATATTGAAATTTATCAAATTTCTGGGGCTAGGTGAGTCGTTCTGACTTAGGAGAGGGCACAATAGACCTTAGGTCGCAGTGCAATCCTCATTTACTTATTTATTCTAATGATATCTATAACCTATTAGGCAAGCGTAAAATTTCAGATTAATATCTGAAAACATGAGGAACCAGTTCGCTTATACGGACGAACATAGCTAGATCGACTTAGCTCGTCTCGTTGGTAATTTATATATGTGACCTGGTCTACGAAAAGGGAGCTAACGTGCGAAAACTAGTTTTCTGGGAAACAGCTGTTAAAAATAAACAACTCGTTTCGTCAGTTTCTCGTTTGAAAATTGATTTTTTGACACCTAAGCCCCTTTCCGTAGACCAGGTCACATATATACATACATATGCATATTCCGAAATTTTCTTCTGGGTGTTAATACATTTATGGAGAGCTTAATATATCATGTTTAAGATATACACAATTTTAGTACCTAACTGCTTAGTAAACTGATTTTATCACTGATATCATCTAAATACGGATACCAAAACAAGCGGATCCATTGATATAGGGTATGAAACATATTATAAGAATATTGGGAATGTATAGGGACTTATACAATGTTGTTGCCTTGCCTTGTTGGCTTACGCTTAATTCATGCATAGCATAGTGCTGAAGTTCACAACTAAGTAAAATTCATAAAAATCACTCAGGTTAATTACTAAATACACAATTAGTAGTAATAATGCAATTTAATACACGATAAATAAAATAAAATTAATTTTGATTGCCTCTTAACATGCAAACAACTCTGTCCCACTGTGCGGCGCGCGCAATTCTATTTTCTCACTTTTCCCGCACCCACTTTCGTGAGTGAATGCTCTCTCCTAGAACGCATGCTGAGCAACATTCATATTAATTTTTCACTTGAATCAACTTTATTGCTTTCTTTGTTTGATTCTGGCATTTCCTCGTGCAAAACATCGCCAACCAACCTGCTGCAATATAATGAATTTTCTTCGAGCAGTGATAAAAGTTTAATGAAATTAATTAAATGTGTTAACTTGTGAACTTTGTTATAAAACAATAGCAACACGCAAAACGAGCGCATACGAGGCTAATCAACAGTTTAGCTCCAATTGTTATTGTTATTGTTATTGGACGTTGCCTTCGCGGACGCTTCTTATCACTAGGCTTTTGTGCGCGTTTGTCGATTGTCGCAGCGCTTTGCATCGTTCGCGCCACCTCTGCCTCCGCCGCCGGTTCATTCACTCTTTTGTGTGCAAATTCTTGATTTATTGTCGCGCGAATTCTCAGCATCTAAGTATGTGCGTTTATTCTCGTTTAGATTCGCTCAATTCGCTCAATTATACAAGTTGTCATCGCTATTGTGCCTAAGTGAAATTTGTTGTAGCGGTAATCAAAACAAAAACCGTACAAATAAATAAACAACAACTGCATATATACATACAGTATAATTGAAGAAGTGCAGTGCAGCAATCCGGTTTAGCGCAGAAATCTAATAAAAATGGCAGCAAGTGCGGCGAGCGCCATCTCTATGTCACATTTGGAACTTGGTTCTGAGCATAGACTTTACGCACGCTTACGCGAGCTTTACGATTTTTATCGCCATCAGTTTGGTGGTGAACCGGAATTCTTCGTTCGCATGCCTGGACGGTAGGTGGTGCATTGGTAGTAGTGAATATCATATATATATACGGAAATTAATTAATTTTTGGATTTGGGGGGTATTCTAGTCTAGAGGCACGTATTTTAGTGTTTTTGACAAGACAAAACAAGGTCGAAACTGATTTCATGTACTTCCGAGATTAACTTAAAGCATGATTGAGAACATATTTCTATGCAACTCACACCGTGGTCGTCATCAAAAGGGGGGTCTCTCATCCGAGGCTGGTTGTTACTGTTCATTGGGGGTGTTTTTTTACGTGGCGGGTCCCAAACCCAGCGCACAACCCTATGTAGGGAATATTTTGCCTTCTCACCTTAGCTCGCCTTCAAACGGATGTTCTTAGGCTTGAGGATACTTGGTCAAAGACCGGAAGTAGTGAGCTGCTTGAGTCATATGTAAAAGAATCGTTTCTGGCCACTCCCAAGTGAATGGCGATCATAGCTTCAAGGATGATACACTAATTATAGCGATCCTTCAACTTTTCGATACCATTTTTGTAGTAAAATGTGTCTTTTGGGTCAATATAGGCTTCAGTTTCGGCGATCACCTCTTCTTTACAGTCGTAGACACTATTTGGGAACAATTCGAGATACAAAGTGCAACCGAGTCTTTCTCTGCCTGATCTCTCCTCTGCTTCCAAATCGAAAACCTTCAAAGCTGGAGTGTTCGCTACCATCCGGACAGCATCACCTAGGCAACGCGCCACTGATTCTTGATTCTCTGAACTATGTCGCCATATGTCTCGTACAGCTCATGGATTATCGTCTGCGGTACTCACCGTTGCCAATGGACCATAAATCTTCCGCAAAACCTTTTCTTTTGAACACTCCTAAAGTGACTCATCATATGCATCATTGTTCAGGCTTCCGCACCACACAGCAGGACGCGAATGATGAGGGACTTGTACAGTTGGGTCTTTGTTCGTAAAGACAGGACTTTACTTTTCAATTGCCTTCTCAATTCAAAGTAGTATCTGTTGGCAAGAGTTCTGCGTTGGATTTCACGGCTAAATCACCTTTGATTCGACGAAAATTTCTTCACAGCCTTATTTTGAGATGGAAATAGTCGCTGGAAGCCAGATCTCGACAATACGGTGGACGTGGAAGTCATTCGCAGCCCAATTCTTAGATTTTTGCCATAGTTTTCACTGATTTGTAACACGCTAAATTGCCTTTGTAAATCAGCACATTCTTTTTCGTCAAATGCGACTGTTTTCGGTAATTTCGTCCTTCAAACGATCCACTAACACTATGTAATAGTTGCTGTTGATGGTGCTTCCTTTTTTAAGGTAATAAATAAAAATTATTCCATGTATGTTCCAAAAATACAGTTTTTCCACATTTTGCAGCGGATTCTTTGTGTGCAGTCCACTTGGATATCTGTCGATTAGACTTCGGAGCGAAACGATGTGTTATTCCGATGGAACATTTCCAAATACTGCTCCGAAACATCAACTCCTCGTTGTTTTTGATCAAAAATTAAATCGCGGAGTACCCACGATGCACATAGACTTGTGAATGATATGATGGACACGTTCAGTTGATATCTTTAAAGTGTCTGCTATTCCGAAATCTTCACTTTTCGGTCATCCAAATTATTTTGTACACTTGTTTGATGTGTTCCTGGGTAACAGTCACTTAAGCGCGTTTTCATCCTCGGTGCCTATTTCGCCTCTTTCCAACTTAACAAACCACTTTTCAACGGCTTATGTCCTGGTGCAGAGTCCAAATAATGTTGAATAATCCAAACCTCAGCTTCCATATTATTTTTTCCTCCAAAAGCAATGCTTTATTAACACACGAAATTCCTTTTGATAAATTTTTTGTAAACTAACTTTGCTTGCTTCACCAAATACTATTCCCAAACTATTGATTCAACATTTGTCAAATGTATACACCCGCCTATTGAAGGTTAGGGCTAACTAAAAATCGTATGGATTTAATCCTAGTAGCGACATATACTGATCTGTTTTTAAAGAGAGTGAGGGGAATTCGTGAAGGATTTACTTTAAAACCAAAAACCTGCAGTTCGCAGCAACTCGGACTGACGTACGGAACGACTTGGCGCATTTTACGTCGAGATGTTAACCCCACTTTGAAAAGCAGATAATTTCCGGTAAATTGGCCACCAAGATCGTCTGATATCACGCTGTTAGACTTTTTCATGTGGAGATATGTAAAGTTAGGTTACCAGCTTGAACGATACATCGAAAATTGAACTCAACGGATCGACCATCTGAGACTTGGACGCGGCCAACATTCCTGTTCCTTCAAGTGATACTAAGCATTCACCATTAAATGTGATGTTTCTGTGTTTTTTCTTTAGAAAAGTAGGGAACCTCGAAATGGATAACCCATTTTTGTGCGAGTCGACATTATAAAGTCCAACAAAGCAAGTTATATCTGATACATATTTTTCAACTTTATGTGATTTTTCAGAATCTTTAATTCATTTGCATTCAGCCACAATAACCATTTCTCTGCTTTAATAAAATTACAGCGTCAACATAATCGGCGAGCATGTGGACTACTGCGGCTACCCCGTCTTACCGATGGCTATTGATCAGTGCATTCTGTTGGCGGTCGGACACGATGAGGAAAATACATTTCTACAGCTACGCAATGTGGAAACAAAGCGCTACGAAAACTTCAAATGCGATTTGAGTGCGCTCAGGTAGGAATAACTGTAATATTTTCGCAATTTTCATTATTTCACTTAAAAACCTACATTCTCACACCTCCCGCGCACAGCATTGATTTGCCACAAAATGGTGCACCGAAATGGTATAATTACTATCTGTGCGGTGTGAAGGGCATCTATGAGCAAATCCAACAAGCGAACAGTGGTGAAACTATGCGGCCCATCGGCATGCATGTCGCGTTGAGCGGCAACATACCGCCAGCTTCGGGTTTGAGCAGCTCCAGCGCACTGGTTAGCGCCGCTGTGTTGGCCACGGCATATCTGCACCAATTGCCTTTGGAACGCAAACAGTTGGCCGCCATATCGGCACGCTGTGAACGCTACATTGGCACACAGGGTGGCGGCATGGATCAAGCCATCGCCTACCTGGCCAAGGCTGGTTGCGCACAATTCATCGAATTCCATCCGGAGCTGAATGCCACACCCATACAGTTGCCGGCTGGTGTGTGCTTCATTGTGGCCAACAGTCTGGCGGCAAAGAACAAAGCAGCCTCGTCGGATTTCAATGAACGCGTAGTGGAATGCCGCTTGGCTGCGCGCATTATTGCCAAGCATATGAAGTTCAGCAATTGGCGTGGCATGTTGCGCTTTGTGCAGTTGCAAGAGGCGCTGCATTGCACGCTCGGCGAACTGGAAGAGCTAGTGTTGAAATGGCTGCCAAAGGATATTTACACACGCGCAGAGTTGTGTGCGCGCGAGTTGGAGGTCGACGCTGAGGAATTCGAGAGGGAATTTCTCACCATCAATACGCGGCACATGACACAATTCAAATTGAAGCAACGCGCTCTACATGTCATACAAGGTACGTGGAATTTTGGGGGACGAGGCGTAAAATAATGGTTGTATTGCAAGTAATTGCTAATCTCTGCTTCTTCTTAAACGTATTACAGAGTCACTGCGTGTGGCGAAATTTCGCCAAATATGCGAGCGCCACCATAACGAACCGCAATACATCTGCAATGGCGTGAACGGAACGTCAAACGGTAATGGTGTCAATGATGCCATAAAGCCATTTACCCTGCTGTCACAATTGATGCGTCAATCACACCAAAGTCTTAAGGAGCTCTACGAGTGTTCGCACACCGATCTGGATCGTTTGATTAGCTTATCCGATGAGGCGGAGGTAGGCGCTAGACTCACCGGTGCAGGGTAAGAATATTACTTCCGCATCACCACTACTAATAGACCATTAACTCACAACACACCCATACATACACACATACATATTTACATAATTCACTTATCACTTTCTCCTTCTTTTTACCTCAACTTTCAGTTGGGGTGGCTGCGTGGTTGCCTGCTGTGACTCTTTGGAATCCTCTAAGCAATACATTGAAATGCTTAAAGCGAATTACTTTAAGCTGTTGCCACAAGATTTGCTCGAGCGGTATGGCGCCAATGACTTCGATGATGTTGTGTTCGCCACATTTCCGGAAAATGGCGCTGAAATCTTTCAACTCAACTTTGTGTCTTGTTAATTGACAAGCGCGTCGTTTTCTGTTGCCAACAGTTGCCAAAATCTTGCTAGTAAAAATATATAATATATACATTTTTTATATAATCCTCCATCCAATACAGGGTGATCAATCAAATATGTAATGAACTGTAAACAAATCTTTAATTCTCTTTTACAAGAAATAGCTAAATGCATTTTTATACGTAAACATGTAAAAAACAGTATTGAACTTAATTAAAGGAAGTTGAGAAATTTAATAAATATATAGTATGTGTCGGGCTTAAATATCTTAAAAGGAAAGTAAGTATTCCATAACTCTTTACGACACTTACACTTCAAGAGATTGAGTAAGCAATTGAGTAAGAAAGGAGTTTAACCTGCTACAGTATCTCGATTCTCACGACAACTCGAACTCGTCGTCTGCTGTACGCCATTCACTGAGAGGAAGTCGGTGAAGGTGTTTATGGCTCCACTGTGAATGGCAGTGAGTATATGTCTGAAGTTAATAGCGTCCGAAGTCTGGTCGGCGTATTGTTTTATGACGAGAACGTAGTTGAGGAAGAACCTCTTGATGCTCCTAGAAGGCGGTTCCACATCAAGCTCGTGACTGCAGGGATGAATTCTACGAAAACACCACAATAGAAACTGCTTGGAGAGGAGTTCATTACACTCCTTAATTGGGAGCATGCGGGTCTCACTGTGCAGATGTTTGATTGGAGACATCAAGATGCGTTATCCCGTTATTTTCCGGAGTGCGTGTTCAGACATGTCTTGTATATTGCCAACAACGTTTCTTTGTCTTTTCCCCATGTGCTATCTGCTATCAACTTGAGGATTTTGTTGCGCCTTTGTACTTTGGCAGTAATCGCGGTCGTGTGAGGAGTGAAGGTGCACAGGCTGTCGAGTGTCCCACTTAAAATCATAGGGTTATTTACAGTCAGTATTTTAGCGTCAACCACTGCAGTATTAAGGTGAAGTCTGTACCCCTTCGTCTAGTTTTGGTTTAGTGGTAGAGAGTGTTAGGTTCCGTACAGCAAGAAAGCGAGAAAGGGCGGAGAGATAGCCGTTTACTTTTGAGCACATGCCGTCGAACCCCCTGTTTAATTATTCTCAATTTAGCGTTTTTACCACGAAACAGTACGGATGATTGTCGACCGCTCAGGTAGTTCATAGTCCACCTCTTCAACCCTGGAGAAAGCGTAGATTTTTCGATGCTCTCTAGTAGCGTTGTGTGGTTGGCTGTGTGAAGAGCTTTTGACAAGTTCAATGTTACGAGGATCATCCTTTATATGGCTTAGAACATGAACTATCTGGAGTTTATGCCGTTAAGAGCTGTGGTGATGTTGTGTACTTTTCGGAAGCCATGCTGGTGGTTTGCTAGACTCGGGTGGTGCATGGAGGTCGAGAGACTTCTTCACTACTGGAGAGAGAAGAGTTATCGGACGATGGCGACATAAAAAGGTATTAAAATGGATGATCGAAAGAACATTCTTTGGCATTTATTTTTTGAATAGTCGGTTATGATGACGCGACAATGGTCACCATTAACGGTTACATTCTCACCGGCATCATTTTTGACACATGACCACCGGCCTACAAACCACACCCAACCATCGATTTTTCTGGATACAATGGAAGCCTTTATATCTCTTCATGTTGCTCTTCGTTCCAAGTGCAGCAATTTTGATTTTGCTTACATAACCATTGAGTCAGTAAAGGGCCCCAACGCGGAACTAAATTTGACTCGAAAACGGCAAATCTTCTTGAAAATTTTCAAGAGCGAAGCGATTTTGGTCGAGCGGCTTCATAAAATACGCCATGCTGTTCCATACGTCAGTCCGAGTTGCTGCAAACGTCGCCGAATCAATTTTCTACGGTCTTCGTGTACAATCTCAGTTACGGCTGCTATATTTTCTTCACTGCGTGCTGGACGTGATCTATTCAGTCAAATATTAGCCAATAATTAATGCTTGGTCTCAAGATAGGTGATGAATAGTATGCTCCGATTAGTATGCCGATTATGTTGACCAAGAGTTAAGCGAAGCGCAAGAAACCCGTTCTTAACAGAATGTGAATTTTCGGAACAAGGTTGAACGATTTGTAAACGTTGTTCACGCTAAAGTCTTTTCATGGTGAAATGGCAAACAATTCTGACAACTTGACACGACTCACGCGTGATCTATCTGATTGTATGTACATATATACCTCTCATAGTAACGATTAAAGTAATGTTCTTGAATAGAAAATATATTTATTTGACAAGTTATCTTCACGAAATTTTGTACGGTCTATTGTCTGAAGCAATGACACAATCTTCGAAGAAATTATTCAGACCGCTACAAAATATAGCTACTGTCCGAAGTAACCGTTGGCCGGTTGTACAATTACACATATAGATTTGAGAATAGAGCTCTCGCAGATGCGATTTCTAATCACTTTATTAACAAAACATCGATCTTAATGTCTAGCTATTCAAAAGAAGAGAATTGTTATAAAGGCCTAGCCTGTTTATAAAACATCAACTCAGCAGAAAGTAAGAAAGTGAAAATTGGAATTATGAGGGAAACGAATAATTTGTTAAAATAGGATAAATAAAACAATAGAAAAAAGCAGTTCCGAATTCTAACAATTATTTATGATTATTATTTTCTTTAGTTTCTATTCACAATATTTTGGTTTTAAGCAAAACACAAATGCTTCAAACTTAGTATAGTAGGAGTAAAATTCGATTAGTAGAAAATGCCGCAAATACATATGTATATGTCCTTTTAAACTAGGGGTTGGGTATTTTGACATCAAACTTATTGCAATGCCGTTATAGTCATTTATAGTGTAGCCACAAGAACAAAGGTAACAAGTTCATGTATAATTAATCGCAAATTCCTGAACACTGAACCTCACTAACAGGCAATGTAACAATTTACTTGTCTGGAAGCAAAATAATGACCCTGTCGGAAATGCATTACAATAAATACAGAATTTACATGTAGCGCACTCACCAACCAGAACTAAGTTGTCACTTGAAAGGAAAGATGGCAGGCAAACATAAATCCGTAAATCAAGTTTTCTTAACCAAACTTTTTATAAAACTCGTTTCGTTTTAGATTTTATAAAAAGCTATTGAGTTATATTGGGTTTACAAACACGAGAGTCATGAGTCCGTCACTAAAGTCGTACAATTTTCTCCATTTCCTTCTTCCTTCCATATTCTAAGATATTATACCCATACATACATAGCTATCTACGCGGTAATAATGCAAATTATATACACATATTTTGTAGAGATCTTATTTCCCACTGGACTTTATTGTCATAGCTTAGCTAAGTATAGGTACTTGTATATGTAATGTACGAACATTTAATTGTGTGTAAAATAATTTATTTTATGTAACACGCAACATCTAAAGTGAAATATCTATGAAAGTCATTCTAGTTATTCAATAACTTCAGGCACTTGAATTAAACATTGAATTCACATGAATAAAATCTTTTGAAATTTCGTAATATGAGCTTTAGTATTACGTGACTTTGAAGCAATGAGGTTGCCGCAATAAAAATTTAATAGGAAGTTTGTTGAAAATGCGAAACAAGATTCGAAAATTCTTGCTAAAATTTCACAACCAAATCAAAGCGAAATTTAGTATACTTATGTAACATAATTACAAAGTACCAGTAACTGCTGCAGCATCTTTTTAAATTCCGTAAGTCCAGTGGATAATTAATTAAACAGCCATGTGAAATATAAATAAATATTCCATCACTTTCACTTTGAAGTAATTGGGGCCGCATAACAGCAATAACACGCAGTGTATTTCCTTTCAAAGCATCAATCATCTCGAGTTTATCTGCGTACGCAAATGACTTCACATGACTTCACAAAAAATTGTTTAGCGGTGTTAAATCGCACGATTTTGAAAGCCACGCCGTTGGCACACGACGCATCACGCGATCACCAAAAGTTTCTTTCAATAATTGCTTCGCTGACAGTATGGAGCCAAAGCTGGTCCTCCTATTCAGGCATAAAAAAATAATGAATAAAGACTTTGCAGCGTTCGCCATTAACATTATGACCGGCTTCATTTTAAAAGAAATGTGGAACAATTATGCCCTCTGCCCATAGCGCATACCAAAGAGAGTCTTTTTGAGGTTGTAACGGCGTATCAACAATAGTTTGTGGATTATCATCATTTCAGATGGGACCATTTTGTTTATTAAAGTACCCATTCAACTAAAACTGAGCTTCAAATTTGGAAAAGCTCTAGACCTTGTCCGCCCGCTATTGCCGTCCTGTTCGAATTTAATTTCAAATGGAATCAGTTCAATCAACCCTAAACGCACTAGATACTGCAGGGCAATTAACTTCAAAATATTCCTCGTATTTCTTCCTTCGTCAGTCCACAAAATTTTAATTCACGCTCCCGATGTTATTCAATACGCACCAGTTTCAATTGGACAGCGCTCAGAAGAATCTGTTTAGTCAAGCAATAAGGACGTTAAGATGTATCGACTTCATCATACACGAAAGAACTAACGGGACGCCACAAATTAGCACTTGCTAAACCGATTACTTCTGGGCTTAGATCCTTTCATCAACAGTCAAAGAAGACTATCATGCAAAACAAAATCAATTTTATTAAAATTAGTTTTTAATTTAGTTCAATAATATTCAAAAAAATCCTTTTTTCGTTTATCAACTTTTTTACTTTAATATAATTAATTAAAATTCGTTATCATCGAGAGGTGGTGAAGTGTGAAACGGGAGAGGGACATTTTAAAAAGCTTTAGCAAAAGTTTCACTTTTATATAGGCAGTGGAAGTATTTTTGGCCGCTGATTCCATACAAGACCGACCATTGTACGTTGAACAGAATTTTTATGTGAATATCAGGATTGGTGGCCACCTCACGAGCTTAATGGTCGTTCTTGCACAAATTGGGTTTTGTAAGACCGCGCATCAAGATTCTTCCGCAAGACCTTTCATAAAGTGGGCGGACACTTTTAGTTTAATTTGTATCGGTTAATGAACTTACTCGTTTTGGTTTTCAATAAGGTGAAGCCGCTCAAACTGTCCAATTTGCCCAGAAAAAAATTAAACATCAAACTTTCGATTAGATAAGTTAGAAAGGGTTTATTTGGCACGCACTTGATTATTTTATGCACTCAAAGTTTGTTAGAATCAAGGTACGATGTTGAGGAGGCTTATCCCACGGTAGTTGGCGCAGATTGTGGGGTCTTCCTTTTTGTGGATTGGGCAGAGTAGACTTAAATTTCAATGGTCGGGCATGCTTTCGTCCGACCATGTTCTACAAAGAAGCTGATGCAAGCTCCTTATCAGGCTAGAGAAGTGTACCCTCCATAATTTCAGTATGCTCTGTGCATCAGTCACTAGCTCACCTCTGGAAGTTCTACAAAAGTATCCTTCGGTTCTGAAGCCTTTTGTTAGTCGCCGCATATTTTCGTAGAACTTTTTATATATACATATATTGTCGTTAGAAAAGGAAAAAGAAAGACGCTTGAAATTGATTTGAAAATCTTAAAGACTGTATGTATAAGTACATTTACATGCATGTTTCGAATTTTGAGGAATTCCACTCACATAATGAGACGAAGTTAAACTGGCTTGACCCTTATATTAGGTTGGAAAATATCTCCCTTCTGCCTCTTTGTCTTTTGAATTTCGCGGCTATGTAGAAAGCGCTACAGAGCTCGTATCTCGCAGTACCATACATCTTTGAAAGGTCTTGACATAACCTACAAAACGACGCTATGTATGATTAGTTTGGATATTGCGTTCAACAGTTATAGATTTGTAAACATGGAGTTCACTAAGACCAAAATTCGCGCTATTTTAAAGTTTTCTTTCGTTAAAGGCGAATCTGCTAGAGAAACGTTCCGTGAGATTAATGGTGTTTTGCGGGATGGTCCTCTGTCACTTCGAACTGCGGAGGAATGGTTTCGACGATTCAGAGCGGGTGAAAACGACACCATAGATAAGCCAACCGGCGGAAGACCTGTGACGACGAATACCGATCAAATCATGGAAAACATCGAGTTAGACATGTGGCATCTCGTGACCATCTTCAAAAGGCTGGATACACAAAAAAGCTTGATGTTTGCCGCATAATATGACGCAAAAAAACCTTCTGGAACGAACTCGACCCATTTTTGAAGCGGATAGTGACTGGCGACAAAAAATAGATAACATACGACAATATCAAGCGAAAACGGTCTTGGTGAAGGCCGGTGAATCATCCCAAACAGTGGCCAAACCGGGATTAACGGCCCGGAAGGTTTTGCTGAGTCTTTGGTGGAATTGGAAGGGAATAATCCACTATGAGCTGCTCCCATGTGACCAGACGCTTAATTCTACCGCTTAATTCTACCATAGAGGGTGTAGTGTTCCTCCAAGACAACGCCAGACCACACACTTCGTTGATGACTCTTCAGAAGCTACGGGAGCTCGGATAGCAGGTTTTATCGCATTCACCATATAGACCGGATATAGAGCCAAGTGATTACTACCTGTTCCTGCCTGCCTCTGTTGGTGTAAAGTTCAACTCAAAAGAGACCTGTGAAAAGTGGCTGCCCGAGTTCTTCGCAAATAGGAGGAGGTACGAGGGTATTATGAGTTACCGCCTAGATGGAAACAGATTATCGAACAAGAAACGGCGCATATTTGAACTAAATCCGATCACTGTAACACTTTACAAAGCATTGAATAGCGAGCAAAAAAAGCGGAAGGCAGATATTTCCTACAGCCTTATCTATATAATATAAGAGTACAAACACACCTATGTTTTAATGGACGCTTTGTACACTTATAATTTCCAAAGGTTGTGGTATTTCCTTATCTCAGCGAATTTATAATGGTTTGTGCTTATATTTGACTACAAGAGCATCTAAGTGATGGCCAGAATTTATAACAGATTGTAGGTCGATATGAGAAAAAAATTTCTTACAAATACAAAGAATATTTCATATATCCCAATAGTGTGTAAATATGTGTTGAGAGGTTTTTTCCCATAATTGGCGATAAAGTTTGTAAACAAAAATGCTTTCAGGCAACACATTTCAGACCTTGCAATATACTCGTATATGTACAGCATATTTATTGAAGCTTATGCATTCGATTGTAACCGCACCTTTGGTAAGTGTCGTGCTTCTGATAACGTTACTTAAAAATGCATTAAGTTAATGCAGTTTGGACATCATAACAGTTTAATGGTCGCAGTTAATGTAAAC
>NC_052503.1:33393517-33403748 GCF_016617805.1 Bactrocera tryoni | reverse complement strand
CGCACAGCAAACAGTAAAACTAAGTGGCGATAAAATAAAGAAAAAAGAATAAGTTTGAAATAAAAAAGATAAGAAAAGAAAAGACAATAAGATACAGAAATCAACGGAAGTACTTATACGGTTTACTTATACTCAAGATTTATGCATGTATATATATGTTTTTATGTGCTCATGACTACAATGATATGGGCGACATACAGTAAGAATATATTATACATATGTATTTAGCTGTTTAAGAAATGTTTAAGCTCACACTCTGTCCATTAGCGGGAATAAAGAACAAATGTGTTTAATATTCTCCTAACGAGAGCAGTCAGCTGATGCCGAGCAGCTGGTGGCTCAAGAGGTTAAACAAAGCAAGTTTGCGCTAAACAGTAACAAAACTAATGCGTCAAGGCATATTAAATGTGGGTTTGTTTTCTGTTGCCAACGATGTGGTACATCTGTCAGAGCAGCTTCGTCAGTGTCACGTGCAGACTGTGAATGTATGTATATTTATGCGGAGCTCTGCATTTGAATATTCGTGGAGAAATTCGTAAGAAAAAAATTAACAAAAGTGATATATACGTGCTATATTGTATACTTTTCTGGCTTAGCGGGTCCCGAAGTGAGCTTAATTAATTTATTTGAATAACAATAAGTTTTGAAGAGATTCTCCAGGCACTCTTGCATCTTCTTCTTCTGCTTAATTGGCGTAGACACCGCTTACGCGATTATAACCGAGTTAACAACAGCGCGCCAGTTCGTGGGGCCAATTGGATATTCCAAGCGAAGCCAGGTCCTTCTCCACTTGGTCCTTCCAACGGAGTGGAGGTCTTCTTCTTCCTCTGCTTCCCCCGGCGGGTACTGCGTCGAATACTTTCAGAGCTGAAGTGTTTTCGTCCATCCGGACAACATGACCTAGCCAGCGTAGCCGCTGTCTTTTAATTCGCTGAAGCTCATCGTTCCATCGAATGCGGTATTCGCCGTGGCTAGCGCGCAAAGGACCGTAAATCTTTCGCAGAACTTTTCTCTCGAAAACTCGCACCGTCGACGCGTCAGTTGTTGTCATCGTCCAGGCCTCTGCACCATATAGCAGGACGGGTATTATGAGTGACTTATAGAGTTTGGTTTTTGTTCGTTGGGAAAGGACTTTGCTTCTCAATTGCCTACTCAGTTCGAAGTAGCACTTGTTGGTAAGAGTTATCCTGCGTTAGATTTCCAGGTTGACATTGTTGGTGGAGCTTACACTGGTTCCAAGATAGACGAAATTATCTACAACTTCAAAGTTATGACTGTCAAGCGGGACTAACGGCGCCGGTGCTGAGGCCGATGATATCAATATCATCGGCACGCGCTAGCAGCTGTACACTCTTATAAAAGATTGTACCTGCTCGATTAAGTTCTGCAGTTCGAATTATTTTCTCCAGCAGCAGGTTGAAGAAGTCGCACGAAAGGGAGTCGCCTTGTCTGAAACCTGAAGAGGATGTGGTCATGAAAGTGAGGAAAGTTCTCTGACCGCCATTCACTTGGGAGTGGCCAGAAACGATTTTTTTACATATGGCTCAAGCAGCTCACGACTTCCGGTCTTTGACCAAGTATCCTCTGGGTAGCCTAAGAACATCCGCTGCGCTTTGTTTGGGACCCGCCACGTAAAAAACACCCCCAATGAAAGGAAACAACAAGCCTCATTTTTGATGGCACTCTTGTATACCAAAATGTATATTATTTGAAGTAATGGAGAGCGAAATTATTTGTGAGTTTTAGACTTTTATTTGATTATCAATACCAATACTCTTACTGTCAATTCGACCCATTTGGAAAATAATTTTTTGTGGTACTAAGTTATGTAAATGGTATCTGCTGATATATAGCAATGAGCCACTAATTTGGTGTGTTATTCAAGAAAAATGGGACCAACAGAACCCAATCCCCGTCGCCAAAAGCATGAAATTATAATAATTGCAAAATAATAACCAAAATTCTTTATTAATTTGGTTGATTTTGTTGGGTATATAATTGTTCTTGTATTGATAGATGAACTTTAAGTAAGTACAAATTACATTAGCTTCATTCATTGTACAAATATATAATTGCCAAATTCAACTAATTAATAGTAATTACATATAATATGTATCAAAATGAATAAAATCTGTCAAGTAATAAAAATGTCAACTGATAAAATAGTAAAAATATAATTGAAATTGTATACATAAATTTTGTTTATTTACCAGAGACATTATAATTACATTTTATTATTTCCTTATGTAAGTTATTAAGCAATTTCGATAATAGACGTACTTATAGATATTTACTAAATGACTTATTAATTTTTATTTTGTGGTATAATGACAACAACACATTTCATATGGTATTGCAACTGACTTTGACTTCTTATAAAAAATTAATTATGAAAAATTATACCAATTATGTACGATCAAATAGCAAATTAAGAAACTTGACTGCTATTTGCTCAATCTCTCTTTAGTGCTGTATTTAAGTTAAGCTAGAGTTCTGTAGGAAAATTATTAGAATACAGTTACAGTCCGCTGGCGAAACGCGCCTCTTAGAAGATATCTACAGAAAATGTCAAGAGCAATGCACAAAGGTAACAGCGGAGCATCTCTTCTGCACTTGTCCACGGTGAAAAGGCAACGTTTAAAACATTTGGAGGGCCCAACGCACCGGTACTCAATCTGGTCTACTATATGTGCGGTTCATTAGCTAACCAGTATAACCTGTTTTAATCTAATTCATGCTAGAGGATTGTTCGATTTGCCATTTTCCAAGCGTTGGAAGGCTGTTAACGACTAAGTTTTACAGTTCCTCAGAGGGTCTTGTCTTGATATGAAGTTTGATATTGCTCAATGTGAAAGTTATCACAAAATTAGCCCCCTCATTATACATAATTATGTGACAGTTACATATTTGAAAATAGCGGACATAGTATATGCTTTATTTTAGTTTTGTCTCTTATAGATTCATAATCGGTAGCTATGAATACACAAAAACTGTGAACGGCAGCGATCCTTAATCCATAACAAGGTTACGATTTTTCTAATTGAAGGTATACAATGATATGGTCCTATTTAAGTCTATGAAGTAAAGTTAAAATTCTTATCGTGTAACTGTTGTAAATGCTGTTTGAAAAATAACGAAGTGTAGATATCTCTACATATTATCGCTTATGCGAGGTTAAGACCAAAACAGTCTCGGATCACCTTTGAATTTCCAGCTAATCTGGCGGAAATATAAATAAAACGTCTCAGCGGATTTGCAATAGGTTCAATGGGTTGACACTTCACAACTAGTAATTACTGAACGTAACAGTGTAAGTTCGACGCCTCCCTCTTGAGGATGAACCAAATATCGACAGTCGTGGGACTTGTCAATCAATTAATAACACCGTATTATTTCCTCTATTTTATTCGAGATATATCGGAGGATATATAAAAACATGTTTACATGTTTGACATATAAACTTTTTGCATTTAATTTCCAATCAAATAATAAATATGAACCTTTAACAAATGACGACTGGAAATTGCTCGCAGTATCAAAACTATGTGGCAACAAAAAAAAAATACAAAAAAAAAATACATATTAAATACTTTTGTATTCTTTAAATACTCACATTTAAACACATTATAAAGAAGTCGATGGTGAATATAAAGCCAACTACGGGACCGAAGTTCATGATTTGTGTAAATGATGAATAGATTAAGTAAAGAATTTCAATCAGCACATCGCAGAGCATGCAAAGAATCCAGGGCAACAGAAGTTGACGACGATTCTGAGCAAAAAAAGTATGTCTTTAATGTTCTTTTTTTTTTGTTTGCTTTTAAAAATTTAAATTATTTTTTTCAGACCCACGAATGTTAAGAGCGACGATATGACGATGAAGAACGAGTAAATCAAAAAGAGAATATTAAATACAACAATAGCTGAAACAGCAAAAGCACATTTTTAATATAGTGTTACTAAAATTATAAAAAATTTTGAAATTTATAAACTATTTTACTCACTCTAAACACACACTCACCCGGTGCTATCTCTCCCTTAGCCAAGATGCTTTCTCCTATTGGTTGCTCTTTACCGCCAGCCAGAAACTCCCGTTCATCGTAAACAGTAATGAGCATAACAACAGTGGAGAAACCAAAGTACACCTACACTTATAAAGTAATTAATGTATTAATTACTATCTTGCAACCTGGCATGAGTAGTAAGAGGTATTTGAAAATAAATCTTACTTATAACTTTGTGGTAATTTCATCTTCTATTTTGGTCTTCAAGTATTATATTTATATAATCAATAAAATTACTGTTGCGTGTACAGTACCTTTACATAATTATAACACGTGTATGTTTACATAGCAATCTGTAGGATATAATGTGTGCAAGCTTGTCCCCAACTACTAACAAACAGAAGCCAAATCCTAATGCCCCAAAGTGAAAGGGGATCAGAAGCAACCAAACGGCTATTAAGCTAATACCCTCTTTCTATTATCAGATTAAGGAAAATCGGCTAATCAACGAAACCACAAATTCATGTACCCTGGATATATGAAGTGACACCCAGAAGGAAATGTGTGTTGAAATGGACCACAGCCACGCTTACTTTTATATTACACAATTTTAGACGTCATTTCCAGTATACAAATCAAGAATCAATTAATATAACTAGATAGCATTTTGTTAGAATAGTACCTTTGAGGTGTCCCATCTTGTGTCTAAAAAGTTACCAAATCGAACTAGATCTGCTCAAGTCCTTAGATATTAAATATGTGAACACAATGCTTACAGTTGGCCGAAAAAACGGTGAATGTGTGAGATAGTAAATTGGAATTCAGAAAGAATGCCCTCCTGATAGAAGTTGTCTTTGAGTTACAAATCGATTAAATTGGTTAAATATTTCCCTTAGCCCCCTTAGTATATCTAATATATGTAGAGATTTTCGAACTTCCACGTGACTTTATACCGCACATATTGGCGAATATGTAAGCTATCTTAATAAAATTAGGAGATCGTGTTTTTCTTGTAACGGTGCACATTTGTGCATATAGTAATTGAAATCAGGTGAAAACTCGGCTTGGCTTCCTTATAACTAAAAAGCCTTATGTACCTGAGGGTACTTCCCTGACTTTAATCATTGCAAGTTGTAAGTGTGTGGAATGTTCGTTAACAGAACTTAGCTCTTTTGACTTATTCGAACGTAGATATTTTGGTAGCCAAACCAAGCAATTCAGGTACTTGTTTTTCAGGTCAACTGATTTTCCAAGAATTTTTTCGTTTGAGCTAATTTTAGCGAGACATGTTCGCTATTATTACAAGACATGTTCTTCTTTTGCAATTTTGGACAAAGACGCCACGTTAGAAAATTTCCATGAAACGTGTTTTTTATGTTTCTTTATTCGCCAACAATTAGGTAGTTCAATAGTCAATAGTCAATAAACTGTTGTACACTGCGTATGAGAGCCCTTGTTTCAATTAAGCACAACTGCACGTTGATAGTCTGACCTAGACAAACATAAAAAAATAACGAAACGTGCCATAAAGAGAAATGCGTATACATATTTCAGTCGTCTGTTTATTTTTAGAAGGCTTGTGACCACCAATCACTAGATTTGACGTTAAAAGCAAAATACTCTCACCAGAAAGAAACTATTCCGAAGGATGAAGTGAAACTGTACTGGTGTACATTGATATTGCAATTTACCATTTTTGAGGCGGTTAGGATACGGTGTGCATTTGTGGCTGAAAGCATTGCAATTTTACTTCATTCTCTTGCAACAGAATGGTCAATATTAATCGTATCAAAACGTTTCGTAAGCGGTCGGAAACATTTATGGCTAAAGCAAGGGTAATGTGTGCAAATAAGAGAAACGTGGCTGCCAACACGTTGCTTATAGAATTACAAATGCCTTCGTATGTAAAAATCTATAGGCATGTATTTCCATATTAGGGCAGTCCTTAAATGCAAAAAACAAACACTTTTTTAAGATTTCCTTAGCCTGTAGAGCGCTGCTATCACATTGGAGGTTATCGTGTTTAAATTCACCTTACTAAATATGTTCACCTTACTAAATATGGTTAAGATGCGGCACAGGGTTCAGTTAGTGCTGTGTGTAATAAAAAAATACTTAATATTAAACTTTTCATCGCCAGTACCTTCGTCAGAATATTACCTATAAATTTTTCTTCCGACGAAAAATCTACATAATTCTTACGCTTCATACAGAATTTTCACTGTTTAGAGTGATTCCTTAATAGGAATCTAAATGTCTATGTTATATTCTAGACCATACTTTTTTCCATTGTAGGTTTAGAAGAAAAATATGTGAACTTTAATTTCTGTGAGTCCAAAGAAAAGTTCGAGCCATCATCCCCGGACGATAGAGCTGAACTAAATTTCATATCTTAAATCTGTGAATATAGAATTCATTATGGACATCTAATAATTATACTGACAAAAAATTGCTTACTGTTTTGTTGATGGCATCAGATAGTATTAACCTAATGACTTTATGTATTGGCTCACATGCTGTACAGTGTGTATTAGAAACATTTTCACATGTTTCATAACTAATTTCTCTGCTAGGGAGATATTGTATAGTTTTGTTGCCGTAAGAACCCCTACTTCTACTTACATACATATGTATGTAGCTAAATAAGTCTGAAAAAGCTGATTAGGAGCACACTTGAAACCTGATAAATGTAAATGATGAAGGAAAAAAGAGACGTGGAATTTCAATTTTTAAGGAAAAGGTTAATTTAAATAGTTGGCTATTTAGGATACGCGATTAACTAAAAATCTTCTAACACTCAATACATAAACATTAGAGTTCTAATTTAACTATAACAACAGTGGCTTCAAATTCTAACTCTTGGTGAGGGTTATCTAATAAACATACGTGTTAGCCAATTCTTTAATTTTTAGATAAATCAGCATGATATTAGATCCTTTGAAATTTTTACCTCTATTTTCATGTGTATACCTAATTAAGCAAAAATATTCTGAAGTAATTGCCGGAAAAACGCCAATGTTTTTAAGGAATTTGAGTTCCACGATCACTGAATATTCTAGGCCTGAATAATATTAGTTATCCAAATAAAATCTTAAGTCTATTAATAAGTAATTTACCGTACATCATTGGTAATTTACGAGCTAAATTTCTGACTTTTCTTACGGCTACAAAATTTATACTATACATAGAAATTACATATGACGCCTGTCTCATGTTGGTAGCCTTAGAGAACATCATAGCAATGTGTATATTAAATTAATTGCAATTTATTTAAGAATGTGTAAACTTAAAATTTTATCTAAGGCTATTCGCTACTGCGGTATCAACTCATATCAGCATTTCTTATGCATTATTAAAATTATTTCGCATTAGGTAGCCATAAATCTCACCAGTTAACATACAAACGAGTATGTTAATTCACTCGTAAATAATATCAAAGCAATATCGTACAATTTTCTGATTACCTCAGGGAGTTAGATTAACATAAAATCTATAATTACATAAAAAATATCGCTAAGGAGATTTTTATTACTATTTATAAATGGTTATATCTGTAGCGTGTACTCATTTTAGTTAAAAAGTCAGATGGTTATCAATATTTTGTTCATTGTATTATGTGAAGAAATCATTGTTTTGTGTTTTTGCTTAACTCTTAATAATTTAATGCCAATAACTTATACATTCTAAGAATTTTAAGCAATTTGTTTGGGACTCCAAAACTACTTTTAAGAGACACTTGTTGCGAGACAAGTTTGGAGATTCGATTATTTCAAGAAATTGTGGCATTGAATGGCTTCCAAGATATTCTGATTTAACACCATTGGACTAATTTTTGTGGGGTTATTTGAGGTCATTGGTATTTAGCGATAAACCAGACTCTCTTCAAGCTTTATAAATCAATATTGAGTGTGCTATTCATAATATACGACTTGATTTAGTGTAGAAAGTACTCGAAAATTGGGTTCGTCGGATTCGCACTTCGAAGGACGTCCTAACCATAAAAATATTTATTCCTCATTACGGACATCAAAACGAATTTTATGGTATTCGGTTGTCATTGTTAACATATCTACGGCATAATAATATTCGTTGCTTCACAAATATTCATATACATACATATATACTTATATGTATAAGTAAAAAATCTACATAAGTACTTAAGTGCGTAGTAAGTTCTTACCAAAGTGTAGGTGGCGCTTGCCATGCTGCCGGTACGCACCGTCTTCCAAAAGCAACAAGACTGCAGTATAGCCATCTTCGTGTGTTTCCTTGTGTTCGTTACCTTTTATTGTGCATAAGCACAACTTTAAATCCACTTATCAGAAAGTGGATGTCGTCTTTATGGCACAGAAATAAATATTATCAATGTGGACAGATCAGTCCCTTAAGAGTTCACATTTTAAAGAAAATACATTAAACGTGCGGATTACTCACTGTAGGCGTTTTATGATTTAAAATAGCATATTGGTTGGGATTTTCTTAAGCTCGTCGGTCCGTCTGTATTTAACATACATACAAATTTGTAAAGTTTGTGACATAATGAATTGCTTTAAAATGTTGAAGGTGTCAAGCAAATCGGGTGGGCACTTTGCGATGTTGCTACAGATAGTTTTATTAACCTAACGGTTGTTTGTATCATCTAAAAGTGTTATAGTATAGTGTTATGTATATATATATAGATATAGTGTTATGTATATCTAACTAATCAGAATAATGAAGGGAGTTGAAATCTAGAATTGGTAAACGTGTTTATTACCCAAAAAGTTAGGACAAGTTCGTAGATAAACGTAATCGGACCACGATCACGCTAACAAAACGCCATTAAACTAAAGTCTATAAAGTGTCATAACTAAGTACCAAATAAAGACAAAGAAGTGTAATTTAGAACAAAGGATCGCAGTAGTAAGAGAGGCACAATATCTAAAATTGTTGAGAACAAATCCACTAAGCAACCCTATCAACAATGTAAAAAATGGATGAGATCGGATTATAACTCAGCCCACGGTACTGTTAGAAATTACTGAAAACGCGATTAATAACTAACTATCCACGTACGATTCAATTTTACCACCATGATGGCATGAGAGGGCTTTAAAGGAGACGGTGCCAAAATCGGACGATGGGTATGCAACGCTCACATTTAGGTGAGATTATATATCTCAGGACCTGCCCGAGCGATTTAAACTAAATTTATTGTGTGATATTTTTCTGACGTTCATTAGGACTGGTTCAAATATGAGCGAAATCAGACTGCATTACGTCTTCTTCCCAATTAACGCAATTTCATATTCCTTCGGATTCTGTCACTTTCCAGTGGATAATAGTGTATGCAATAAATGTGTAGCGATAAAACTAAGCCCAACTAGTGCTCTTATAGTAGGCCACCTTATGGCTAAAAAGTGTTCAAATCGGACTAAAACAATTCAAGTCCCCAGATACCGAATATATAGTCACATACTATTGCCCTTACTACCAACAACTTATATTAAGCTTAAGTTAATCTCTCACGTCATTGACCAAACTCATTCTTGTCATTGCATTTTAGTTAAAGTTCTTTAATTACAATAACAACGAATTCTCTCACTATTAGCTTATTACTTTGTATTATAGATTTAAGTTGCTACAAGAACAAACCAGGAGAATGTTCCATACTCTCACTTTGGATTCTAATTGTAAGTTTTGCTCATTGTAAACCTTGATTCGAACTGTTTCATCATTAATAAAGTTACCTTTGAGAACAAAACATTGTTTTCCTTTATTATATGGATTAATAACGGTGCACCTTTGTGCCTAAAATGGATAAAATTGTGTTAAAACCTCCCAAAATTCCCATATAACTAACAAATCTTGTGCACCTGAAGGTATTTCCCTGGCTTTGTTCCTAGCAAGTTGCAAGAGTATGCAATTGTCGGTTATACCCATACTTAGCGCTTCCTTATTTGTATAGTTTTTCTTTTCTTTCTTAAAGCTCACCTTCATACCGTATATATCGGTCGCTAAAAATTATTGTATTTAAACTAGGCTTAACTAGTTATGCATTTCAAAAACTACCTGGGTTAGTTTTATAACAAAACTATATTTTGAGCATGTCAGCGACAGTAAATATATGTCACAGCTTCTAAACTGATTTACCTAACTTAATAAAACTCAATTCAAGCTATCTAAAATCTATAAACGCATCTCGTATTAATTGAAAGCTTTTATTCAAAACTGCGAACCTCCATGAA
>NC_052503.1:33341161-33393487 GCF_016617805.1 Bactrocera tryoni | reverse complement strand
CTTCTGGGTGTTACAAACTTCCTGACAAACTTAATATACACTGTTCAGGGTATAAAAATATGAAATTCGTGGGAAAATCAGGTTTAGAGCCCTGACCTCGCCTATGTGAGTTTCGACTTTGTCGCAATGGTCACTTTTGTTGAGTATTCAATTCCAAGGAATATGTGTCTAAAGTCAATGCGATGCCATAAAATGCCTCTGAGCTACAAGAATTTAAAGATAAAAAATCACGATTGTTGTGTATTTTCAATGGAAAATTTTTACATGCCTTGGTTCAGTCCTTAATGTTAATATTAATGGCTCAAATTTTCAGGGTATTTCCAAGGAAATTTCATGACGGGATTGAAAAAAATTAATAGTTCAAAAAAAAGACTCTATGGCGGGATAATATGCTTACGCTTAAGAAAAACGCGGGAAAAGTGTTTTTTCTCTCTCCTCTATCGCCTGTTGAGTGAAGTTGGGGTGGTTGATATCCCTCTGCATTACACCTCTATTACTTTATGTAATTTGTGGGAGTAATGCAGAGGAATATTTGTTTGGATTAAACATTATCTGAAAGGCGAATAAGTATGCTTGCATGTGGTTTATTACTTTTAATAAAATGAAGTGGAAGCCATTTTGATAACAAAATTGCGTACTGATTTTCCGTGCTTTAATATATCTAACAGGTTGACCGAAGATGTACCTTCAACCTCTTCAATTGAATAAAATATTAAAAAAGTGAAGAATATGGTACTTTTACTATTGCAGCTCGATCTGAACAATATATTTTACAAATATGTATGTATGTTATATACAGACGGACGGAGGAGCATACGGAAATCAAAATCCACTTGGTCTTTTAAATCTTAAACGTTCATATTGAATAAACTGGACGTTTTATCTATTCTCTCTAAAAAGCGAACTCTTAAGTGACTGATTTATTCAAATTGATTACATTTATTTGTGTTCCATAAAGACGACAACTACTTTTTGATAAGTGGATTTGTAGTTGTGTGTATTCAGAATAAAAGGAAACGAACACGAGAAAACACACGAAGATGGCTATACTGCAGTCTTGTTGCTTTTGGAAGACGGTGCGTACGGGTAGCATTGCAAGCGCCACATACACTTTGGTAAGTACTTACTACATATATACATAGCATTCTTAAATGCATACATATACATCTATCTACATATAGAAGTACATGAATATTTGTTTGACAAAGAATATTATTATGCCATAGATGTGTTAAGAAGACAAGCGAGTAACATATCTTTCATTTTGACGTCCATAACGAGGTATAAATATTTTTATGGTTAGGACTTAATGTGCGATTTAACTTATCGTATTTGAAAGAATATGAAGTTAGTAGAAGTGGGCACTGTGCAAAGCGAGCCATTCTTATCAACGCTACTTTGTTACTTTGGTATATAAATAGTTATTATCGCTATTGTGTGTTTTTACATTTACATATACGCAGTTTAAGTTTTCCTACACAGAATAAAAATTACAAGAATTTTCTCCTTAGAAACCTTCCACAAATAGTTTATTGCTACCTAATTCAACATCCGACAATAATTGTCAAAAATTATCCTAGCATTAAGACATATACTATATAGTCCAATAATAAATGTACTATGCTGGGTTTCTCAATAAGACTGTTAAGATTTAAAAAAAAACACACACACACACTCTAATTGTTAAGGAAATTCAAAGGCTTTTTATTTAATGTAAAGTAGAATCGTTACAATTAAGTTCTGAATATAACATCATTCAATGAGTCTCTAAGATTGCTTTTGCAGGAACGAATTCAATGAACCCAATTTTTCAGTCCTCCTCCAATAATCAAGTCCTATGACAGGAATACCACTTTCAATGTTGACTTCTAAAGCTAAAAGAGGGCGTGGTTCATTACTAAATAGCATTGATTTCAAATAACTCAACAAAAAGTAGTGGAGTGGTGTGAAATCACAACATCTTGGAGGTCATTTAATGTCACAATTTTTTGATAAAATCAAATCTCCAAACTTTTCTCACAATAATTCGGTTGTTGCACGTGCTATGTGGCACGTAGCCCCGTTTGGTTGGAACCAGATGTTGTCAAGTTCAGTTTCTTCCAATTGTGGCCATAAGAAATTGGTTATCAATTAGGTGAATATAATAGTTATTCATGAAAAATTTGTGAACTTTCTTCCGACCAAAATTGACAGTTTTGTTTATTTTTTAATTACCTCACCTATCAGATGAAAGCCTCATTGGTAAAGATTATTTTCTTAAAAACATCGTTATCGTTTTCAAGTTGTTCCAAAGCAAAATCAGCAAATTCACGACGTTTACAGTGGTCCGAAAACGTTAGTTCTTGAGTAAAAATAATTTTATATAGATAAAGACCTAAATTTTTTTCTCAAAATACGCCAGGTGAATCGAGCGGTTCTTTGTTTTATTGGCACTTTGAGATTTCGTAAAGAAAATGTATGACCTGGTTGTTCAATAGGTTTTGCCGTTTGATAAGAAAAACACAATTTTATGATTCAAAATATACTTTATTAGTCAGTATAATCATCGTAAACATTAATACACTTGATCCAACGATCCTTCAATCTGTGGATCCTATCCCTGAAGTCAGAATCCGGAAGGTCTGCAAAATACGCTTCAACATAACGGCTGTCCTCTTCATTTGATGAAAAACGCTTGCCACGCATGAACTTTTTGAGTTCTGAAAACAAATGAAAGTCGCTGGGGGCCAAAGCTGGTGAATACGCTGAATGCTCTAATAATTCAAACTATAATTCATGGATTTTAGCTATTGTCAATAAGCTCTTGTACATTGTCCTGATGAAAAAAGATTTTTTCTTCTGCAAACCGGGCCTTTTTTTACGAATTTTTTCCTTCAACTGGCATTTACTCCGGCATATTGTGGCTTAATAAATTCTAGACATACTTGTAGAAATCGAGATAACAATTTGAAGCGATAACCTGGGAGATGGTCTAAATTTGTGCTGTTTTTATCTAATATTAGAACGAACAAGCCCTTTGAAGACTGGGCCAACAAGTATGTTTATTCAAAAACCTCCACCAAGGGTTAGAAGCTGAGGAAACGGTTGTGATAATTAAACTAAAACTCTATTGTTTATGTATTGAGTGTTAAAAGATATGACTTACATTGAAATACAGATTGTACAAATAAGTATTATTACTTCATCATGTATCTTAACTAGTTAACGGGTTAAATTAATCCCTTCCTTAAGATATGCCATTCCATATCTTTTTTTTCTTTCATCATTTATATTTATCCGGCTTCAAGTGTGCTCCCAACCAATTTTTCAGACGAATTTAGCTGCATAATTATGAACGTGAACATAGGGTTCCAACGACAACTAAAAAATCCATAGAGGGTTCTTAGAAAATCACTGCATAGCAAAAAGTTATGAAACATGTGAAAAGCTCTTCCAATACACTCTGCACAGTGTGTGAGCCAATACATAAAGTCATTAGGGTGATACGTAATACAATCACTAAAATAGTAAACAATTTTTTGTCAGTAAAATTTTCAGATGTCCATAATGAATTCTATATTCAGAGATTTAAGATATGGAGTTTAGTTCAGCTCTATCGTCTGGGGATCATGGGTCGAACTTTTCTTTGGACTCACAAAAATTAAAGTGCATATATTCTTCTTCTAAAGCTACAATGGAAGAAAAGTATGGTAATAAACATAAGATAGACATTTACATAGATTCCAATTAAGGACGGTCAAGCTCTAAACAGTGAAAATTCTGTATGAAGCGTAAAAATTATGTAGATTTTCCGACGAAAGAAACATTTACTGGTAACATTCTGACGATAGTACTGGGAAAGAAAACTTTGGTCTTCAGTATTTTTTATTATCCATAGCTAAACTGAACATAAGCCCGAGTGTGACACCTCTTAGCCATATTTAGTCAGGACAAAAATTTATAAATGATAACATCGGCTTTGATAGTAGCGCTCTACAGGCTTATTAACTCTTAAAAAGGTATTTTCTCTGCATTCAATGACTTCCCTAATATGCAAATACATGCCTATACATGTATATATAGACTTTTACATACGGAAACAAATGTAATTCTTATAGGCAGTTTGTCGACAACCCTGCTTTAGCCATAAATGTTTCCGACAAAACGTTTGATACGATTAATGTGGTCGATATTCTATTCTAAGAGAGTGAAGTAAAATTGCAATGCTTTCAGCCACAAATGCAAAAACGTATCCTAACCGTCTCAAGAAATGCAAAATTGCAATATCAATGTACATATTTGCCCGTTTCACTTCATCCTTCGGAATAGTTTCTTTCTGGTGAGAGTATTTTGCTTTTGACGTCAAACCTAGCAGAGAAACAGCGTTTGCTTGTCAAAAGCCTTCTAAAAATAAACAGACGACTGAAATATATATACGCATATCTTTTTATGGCACGTTTGTCTAGGTCAGACTATCAGCGTGCAGTTGTGCTTAATTGAAACAAGGGCACTCATACGCAGTGTACAACAGTTGACTACAAGCACATGATTTTAATTTAAATAAGTGGGACAGTAGGCGTAGCAGTATTTATAATTTTTGGCGCATAAAAAAATATATAAAAAGCATATTTAGTGGAATTTTTCTAACGAGGCATCTTTGTCCAAAATTGAAAAAGAAGCACATGTCTTGTAATAATAGCGAACATGTCTCGCTAAAATTAGCTCAAACGAAAAAGTTCTTGGAAAATCAGTTGAGCTGAATGACAAATAATTAAACTGCTTGATTTGACTACCAAAATGTCTACTTTGCAATAAGACCAAAGTTTTCAAATTTTAACTACACAAGTAGCAGAATACTACTATAAGAAAAGGATTCTCTCTCTATCTTTCACACATTGACCGATATTTTCGACAAAAAATCATCCAAATTTTCACAGGCTTCTCTTGAAGCCAACTTTACTCGATTAAGAGAGTTCTGCATTGACCAAAAATGGTAGTCTGATGCATCAAAACGTCCCAGCCAAACTCTCCCTGTTTTTGCCGAGTCATCAAAGATGTGTGTGGTCTAGCGTTGTCCTTATGGAAGACGAAGCCCTTTCTGTTGATCAGTTCTGGCCGTTTTTTGCAATTGCTTGCTCAGTCTCATTAGTTGTTGACAGTAAAATGTAGAACTAATCGTTCGACTAGGCTGGAGCAGCTCATGTGGATGATTCCTTTCCGATCCCACCAAACACTCAGCATAACCTTTCGAGGCGTCAATCCTGCCGTTGTGACTATTTGTTGAGCTTCACCACGCTCACCCTGTTACCATTCACTTCAGAAATGATTCGATTTCATTTCGTTTCAACAAAGAATCGCAGATTTTAATTCGGTCTGTAAAATTTTTCACAGACAGTTCATGTGGTACCCAAACATCGAGCTTCTTTTTGTAGACAGCTTTTTTTAAATGGTTCAAAACCGTTTGATAATGAATGTTAAGTTCCTTAGCTATGTCATGGCTGCTTAAGCTGCTTATTTGACGGTCCTGGACAATCCTTTTGAAAATTTCATCGACTTTTTAAACGATAGGTCGACCAGAGCGAGGTTCATCTTTCACATCGAAATGTCCAGAACGGAAGCGAGCGAACCATTGTTGTGCTACCCGAACTGATACAGCATCGTCTACGGAAACAAATTTTATTGGTGGCTTACGTGGCATTCTTCCCTTTTTAATACAAAAATTTCAATTTCTGTTCACTCATGTTTAAACAGCTGTAACTTTTGTTCAACTTTCCTGACTTAATTTTTTTTGGTTAAATGAAAATTAAAGTGACACAATGTGATTGATAGCACTGGAGATATAACGTTCTATTAGTTGGCAAAATATCAGCCTACTAATCCTCTATCGTTGCAACGATAACGGCGGTTCTAACAAATAAGCGGCTTCCAGAAAAAATAGAACATGTGTAAAATTTGTGATCGATATCTCATATACTGAGGGAGTAATTCGCATAATGCACACAGATATATCCATTCTGCTCTCTCCCTTATCATTAATACGTACATATATGTATATTATTTATAGAGTTGCGGATCCGTTCATAAACCGATTATTCGAATTTAAATTTTTTGATTTGGTTTTCGTCAATCTGATATAAGAAAGAAGGCATCAGTTTAATAGCAGGTTTGTTGCTTTTGATTCTCCTTCAATTTGGGGTATTTAGGACTTGGTTTCTGTTTATTAGTAGTTGAAGACATGCGTGCACACATACTTACTGTACACTCAACACCAATTTATTAAGAATATAAGTAGCATTTGAAGACAAAAACAAAATATCAAATTACCCCACTTTTATAACTAACATTTATGTTCAAATATCTCTAATTAATCATGTCAGGTGCCAAAATATTTTTTAGTATTTTAATTACTTTATAAATATATGTAGGTGTACTTTGGTTTCTCCACCGTTGTTATGCTCATTACTGTTTATGATGAACAGGAGTTTCTGGCCGGCAGCAGAGAGCAACCATTAGGGGAAAGCATCTTGGCTAAGGGAGAGATAACACCGGGTGAGTGAGTATTTAGAATGAGTAAAATAGTTTATCAATATCAACATTTTTATAATTTTATAATACTTTATAGAAAATATGCTTTCGTTATTTCAGCTATTCTTGTATTTAATATTCTCTTTCTGGTTTGCTCGTTCTTCATCGTCATGTCGTCGCTCTTCACGTTCGTGGGGCTGAAGCAGGTAAGTGTGCACTGAGTGTGACTTAAATGTTTAACGACAAACAACAAAAAAATCGCGAATTTATGAAACATATTTTTTCCTTGCACAGAATCGTCGTCAGCTGCTGTTACCCTGGATTGTTTTCATGCTTTGCGATATCCTGATTGAAATTGTTCACTTGGGATATTTATCATTTACGCAAATCGTCAACTTCGATCCCGTCGTCGGCTTTATATTCACCATCGACTTTTTTGTAATGTGTCTAAATGTGAGTATTTAAAAAACACAAAATTATTGAATATACTATATTTATGCTTGTGTTTATGCCACATATTTTTGATACTCCGAGCAAAACCCAACTTTCAAAGGCATTTTAATCGGTTTTAAATTATTTGTACTTTATTATTTACAGTCGCTATTTGTTTAAGGTTCATATTTTGTATTTGGTTGGAAATTAAATGCAAACATTTTATCTGTCAAACATGTAAATAGTTATGTTTTTTATGTATCCTCGGATATATCACGAATAAAGTAGAGAAAATAATCTGGTATTTCTGGATGGCGTGCCAAATATTTTATTTACTGAAGCCGTAGATCAGGTTATCTTAACTCATAAGTTACATCATAACTGCTTAAGGTCACATATGAAACAAATTAGTGTACCCTTATAAAACTGAAGACCAGACAGCCCAGCTCCGATCTGTTCTCACTCCAAGGATAGATAGGCTGAGGTGCGTTTCTAGACTTATTCCCCCCAAACTAGACTTATAGTGAAGTTAGGCGTCCTTAACTTACCCCGCATGTGCGTTCAGTGGTTCAAGACTAGTAAAGTCTTTTTAATATCAAAGCGGATTGTCACTTCCCTAAAGCAAGTTCTTTTATCTACTTTACTGACAATTAGTACATTAATGGCAGCAGTTTTGGTTTGAAAAAGCTACATGTTGATGGTTTCCGATCTACAAAAGATTCCATCGTTTTTATATGTAGAAATTCAATTCATATGTAAGAATAACAGTTCACAAGTTTGGTATAGTCGTACCTGTTAATTACGAATTTAATCTTATTTAATTGGTGTACTTTTCAATATATACATTTTTATTTGTCAGTGTCAGTTGCACCACAAAATGTAATTTGTAGATAGATAGCTGATAGTGTATCTCATTTTTCGAAAACAGCAGAATTTTTTGTTAAATATTTAAAGTTTTTATATATGTACATATGTTTACACATACAACAAGTTTCAAACAAAGTAGAAAACGAACCAAGCATTCTTCCAGCCCGAACCAATCAAAATGCTTTAAAGTCAATTCTTGGAATTCCAAAAATATTTTTGTGCTTATCAGTGTCATTAACTGTAAACTAAATTTTCTTTATGCAAATTTAAATGCAGAATTCTGCATAAATATATGTCAGGGGCGGATCTAGAGCAAAGTTTTGGGGGAGCGGGGGAGTTGGGGCTTATACTTTACAATTTTTTACTTGCAACTCCAAGTCTTTTCCTTCGCGAAGTGTCACTTATAATGTTCCGCATCGGCTGACTGCTCTCGTTAGGAAAATATTAAACACATTTGTTTTGTGTTCCCGCTAATGGACGAAGTGTGAGCATAAACATTTCTTAAGCACCAACACATATGTATAATATATTGTAAATGTATATCGCCAACAGCATTGCGTTAATGAATACATAAATACACACATACATACGCTATAAGTATAAGCAAACCGTTTTTGAATCTCATTCAAATTGCTTCTTCTCTATTTTATCGCCACTTAGTCTTACTGTCTGCTGTGCGTGATATCGCAATATCAAAATTACCTGCAAGGACTGGGCTGCGGGAATCAACAGATACGGGTAAGGAGAACAATTTTCTACTGGTCAGATTTCTAAATAAACGTAAAATATATACATACATATATTAAATTCAAACATACATACATATGTACTTGTAAACACATATTTACCATCCAGAGCGGTAAGGATTTCAAAAATGATATTATAATGACGCCAGTTAACTCGGGATCTCTATTTGAATTTTAAAGAATGTAAATATGTAAATACTAACAAATCTATAAAATTTTACAGATAACGGTAAATAGCTTGAATAGTTGCGTCCAATGTCGGTTAGAAGGTTCCAATTTGTTTGAAAATTATAAGTAACAACGACTAAGTTCGGATTTAATACTCTCGTATTTTGCGAGAATAAAAGCCAGGGAAATATTTAAATATGTTGGCAGAACTTTATTCGAAGTAATGTTTTAATTTAATTTAATTCAAAATCCGTTAATTGAATGACTCAACGAATTATTGGCTCAACGACTTTGCCATCTATACCAGACTCTGTCATCTAGTAACCTCCTGCTCCCTAGATACTCCTACCTCTCCACATCATCATCGGAAATCCAGTCATTCCGCAGAAATAAAACACTGAATCCCATTCTTAACCTGATTGCAAACGCACGCTCTATTACAATCAGGTCAAGAGAGGATGCACCTAACAAAACCTATATAGCATCCGTTGAGACGGTGTGACATACAGGCAAACTGACAAGCATCATACAACTCTGTATTGAGAGGAGTTTTTAGCAACCCAAGACTATCGTGGCTACTTCCTACCATACAGCGGCTCTATAAGTGGTACAGGCTACAAAGAAGTCACGATATATGGTGCGAATAGCACAACGTCTGAGACCCTGATCAGTCCACAAAATGCGTCCTACTTTGCCTACGATTGCCTGCAGTCGCTCTTTCACATTCCCCAAGTGTGGAGTGAAATACATAATTTCCCTTAGGGTCAGCTCTGGTATTTGACTTGTGTCCCCCGGTCATTCAGTGGACGAACTGTAACAGCATTGTCACCGTTTTTTCCATCGATATTATTCCTCTTGTGCTTGAGGTGGTTGTGCCTCCGACCTGGGCACCTAGCAGAACCCCCGCACACTCTCTCCGCAACGATAATAGAGTGTCACCGATGCGATGAGAGGTAACATTCTCCCTCTTACGACCCCGGAGATCCTATAGACCTGACCGCAGGGGTCGATACGATTCTCTTTAACAAAACTTGTCCAGTTCTCCAATTATAAGCAACATATGTGTATATTTTAGAATCACACAACAAAATTCATACCTGAGCTGGGACAGCCTCTCAGAATTGAACCGTCGGGCGCGTTGAAACTTTCGCCTCCCTCGTCTGACAGTCCTCTTAATTTTCCTAACAAACAAACAGCATTTGTTATTGGTTAAGTATTTAAAATACCTGGAATATTTCGGTATATCGGGATTATATCGGTTAACGTACTGTATTATCTCTAAAACTGAAAACCATTAGCACCCTTATCATAAAAGCGGGTGTTCATAAATGTACATAGTATATTTGTATGTAAGTAGTAATGTGCGTCATTGTGAGTTCAGTGAAATATTTTAAAAACAGATTCGTTAGGGTTAAAAATTATAAAAATAGAATAGTACTAATAAAATGCAATTAAGATGATTGTGGGAGAGATGATATGTGAGATAATGCAAATCTAGTAAAAGTATAGGAATGCGTGTAAAAGAAAACATAGTACAAGTAAGATAGTATTTCTCATACTTATCGATTTCACTGTTATCCATCACACACAAACAAAAGCGAGTAAAGTATTTAATGCTAAAATTCCATTCTTCTCACAGACGGACGTAATGAAACAAGCAGCTGATGATGCAGCTGGCTCTAGTCAAAGTTATCTGCGTGCAACGAAAATACAAAAATCTATCGCCAGTCCTTACATAACAACAAATCCGCACACGCACATTTCGACTATACACGAGGAGATGGACCAAAATCATAAAATTCCTTCGGATTCAGGTAACAAGGCTTTTTTGGACTTTGTTTGTTTGTAACACATTAACTTAATCAAGTAAAATATGGAGACATATCTCTGCAGATAAAGTTATTGCAATTGTATTGTTTGCAGTTTAATGCTTTGGAATTGAGAGTGTTGCTCTCCTAGAACGTTAAATTTTTATATTTTCCAATCGGAAATCAGAAATAACATATATATAAACGTATCTATATATGTATATTAAATGAGCTGTGAACATCATCGATTTAAGAGATTAAAACCATTTAATTCCCAAATATGCCTTGCGGCTGTAATTTACCTTATTAAACTTGAAATATTACACCGCTACTCACATTTACGCCGGTAAAAGGACTCGCTAATCACATCATAACGAAGGTCGATGCGTTTAACTCACAAAACAACAACAAACAGTGCGCATATTGTGTTTATATGGCATATACAACCATATAGTAGAAACATATGTATACACCGCCACATACAAAAGTTGGCCACATCCCTCCCCACAAACTATTTGCTGCAGTGATTTGCTTTGTGGTTGGGAATAATAGGCACGCACCAGATCGCCCGCAGGAAGCTAAAGTCTGGGCAGATTGCCAGTATCCTTCCGAATTTTGTATTAACTAGGGCAATTTTCACATGTGTTGCTGCATTTGTGCTGGTAGATATTTATTAGTATTTATTTTTCGAAATGTTCATGACTATTGGTTTAGCTGTTTTTCATACAACTAAAGTTGAGAGCAGGGTTTTTATTTACTACTGCGTAGCAGCAAAATTTCTAGAATTATTGCTATGCTATAGCTACCGCTCTCATTTTGTGGGGAGCCACAGCAGAGTCATAGCATAACATATAAAAGTATGTGCTCTGCTCTGCTCCGAGTTTTGTTAGGTAAAAAACTATAGCTGAAAACATAGCCGAAGCTAATATACCCTTCACAGGTGCATTTCTTTCAGAAACTTTGTGTTCAGTTTGTATGGAAGCTATATGCTATAGTAATTGGATCTGAACAATCGTTCAGTTTGTATAAGTTATAGTGGTCCGATATCGGCTGTTCCGACAAATGAGCAGCTTCTTTAAAAAATAATGACGCTTGCAAATTTTCAAAACGACATTTTAAAAACTGAGGGACTACAAGTACTCAGAGAAACATTTTTCTCAATTATGAATTAAATGCTAATTTTGCTCAAAACAAATTTACCTACAAATTTTTCAGTCACTATATTGGATTTTAACATTATACACATTACTATCTATGGAACCGTAAATAAATTACCTCAAAAGTTAATTGTGATTGATGCAGTTTGTGACATTTTATAGTGAGCTGATTAAGAAAGGTAAATATATTTCTTAGTATTTCTCTATATTTTCTCTTAGATAGATAGCATACTATAGTTACATAGGAACCATCGCTTCTCTTCGATAGCTTGTTATATATATTTCTTCCGAACACTTCCACTCAGCAGATCAACACCTTTATACTATTTTTTATAATTATATTCTGTGCATAAATTGTACAAATTTATTTTATGCCACATTTGAACCCCTTTAAGTGAGTAACTACTAAACTATACTATGATGTAGTAAGCCTATTTACATATGTGCGTCTATGTGGTTGTTTACAATGACCTTCATGTTAGTTGGATTTTCCTGTTACCTGTTGGCGACCTTGTTTTGTTTGGTTAGGGCATGTGTTGTCAACAAAAAGCATGTGTTGCCTTCCATTCCTATGTACATATGCCAATATGCAAGGTTTCACATTAATTGTGGTGTCAGTGGCCAATATTTCTGCGCAAAAAATATTTATGAATTTTTGCTTGATTTTTTGTGAATAATATGAAATATGTCCTGAAAGTGTGTTAGTGAATTAATTTTATCAGTTTCCATGCAGACACTTTCGTGGTGGTCAAGCATCAGAATCAGATTCATTGCACAATGTAAAAACGGTCAGACGGTCAATAAGGAGTTCTATTTGGCCGTATTGGGGCGTTTGCGTCAGAGAATCCGTTGAAAATGGCCAGAATAGTGTGAAGAGCAATTCAAGGATTTTACATGATGATATTGCACCATTGCATCGAGACACGATTGTGATCGAATTTAACGCCAAAAATGCAGTTAATACCATCGATAAACCATAGTATTCATCAGATTTGGTCCCGTGTGATCTTTGCTTGTTCTCTAAACTGATATTGCCGCTCCGTGGAACCTGTTTTCATTCGATCGAGGAGATAAAACAAAATTCGATGAAGAAGCTGAAGGCGATTCCAAAATGTGCTGATAAAAAGTGTTTCGAGAACTGGAAAAATCGTTGGCATAGTAAATATCAGAAATTTAAAAATAAATTACGCCAAAAATAAACTTTAAAGGCTTTCTTTTACATCTGCAAATTTTTAATTCTACAGTGCTTTCAAGAAACGATTTTATTTGTTTTCTAAATGCAGCTATCATTTGTAATTTTTTCAGCTTATCTTAGACTGAGCAGTGTTTTATTCTCAAAAGAAGAAGCTTTGTCCTCACTTTTGGAAGTCGCGACATTCCTTCCATTTCCTGACTTGTTTATTACGTTTCCAGTTTCTCCATAATGGTCAGAAAACATCTTTAAAAATTTAATCTTTATGATGATTCATTAGACAAGCTGCTTCAAAACGTTTCTTATACTGAGAACTAATTTTTCTTATTTCGACGTGACACGTTAATATGCAATTTATTAAAAACCGTTATCCGCGAATTGATCGTACAAATGAAAAACGTGATTTTTGAATGTACTGCATGCAATGAATATGAGAGTATATCGAGCATAAATTGAGAGTTTATAATTTTATTCCGTTTTATTTATTTTCAGCGGAAATGCCAAGCGTACAGGCTGAAGACAACTGCTTACATATAACTGTCAATATTCCGTCTCCGTTATAAATGTGACATTTCCAGCGTTTCTCCTCTAGGGGAACCGGCAATGCGGGACAGAGAGGACAAACAGTAGTAGGAGCTGCATCAGGACTTATAATGGATGTTTGCGACAATTGCGCCTATTTAGCTGAAGTTGGAAAATTGTTGTTGCAACTATACGCACCGAAAATTACTTTGCATAAGTGCTGCATAAATATAAGTGAGGGTCGTGTGCGGTAAAAATGCGGGCAGGAGGTTGGGGAAAGAAGGAGAAGAAAATCATTTTTCGAAGTCTCAACACAATTTTTATTCCAGCAAGTGCATACTTCTTTGTCAACTTAACAACAGAATTTATGGGGAAATAAGAAGAGTTTCACTGCTCCGTTTTTCCTGGTCTAAATGTATGTGTATGGCTATGTATGTACATATGTATAGTATATTATTTTACTAAAACAAATTTCACGGCTTCACATACATATGTATATACAAATTACTTACGACAGCATTGTAAAATAAATATGATTTGAAGAGGGTGTTCATTTAGTGATAAAAAGGTGTTCTTTTAAATAAAATACAGATCCTAGAAAAAGATTGTTTCCAGGTCATAGTTATTGGTACAAATTTGCAACTGATCTGACATTGCCTACAAAAAGTCAAATAACCAGCCCATTAGCTTTTAAGCGATTAAAATAGTTATGGCAAACCAAAAACCTTGTTAACTTTTGACTCCGCATTCGGTTCCAAAAACGGATGGAATAATACTCTTGACATGCAAACCACATTATTCGGTAAACTTTGAGGTTTCAAGAAGTCTGGAAAATCTATTTGGGACTCTTCGCACTTCAGATATGACAGTTTTGTTAATTCGCTTAACCGTAAAGTCAGATATGAGTCTCATCACTGACGCGTGCGAAATATGTTGAACGATTGCCACATATGTTAAGATATGAGTTTGGGACATAACTTCCCATTGCATATCCCCCGGCGTAAGACTTGGCATGTGAATATAGTATTCCAGAGGATACTCAAAATAAATATCAAAGACATTCATCCCGTTGGATAGCTATATCTTTTGAAAATTCTACACCCCTAAATAAAAATACACAAAAATGTAAATACAATTTAATTTTGAATACTTTTTGCTAAGAATCTAGATCGACATAGAAATTGGGAGACAAACATTTTCAAATGTTAATATTGTACTAAAATTCATAGCCAAAGTAAAAATATTAAAATAAATCTTAAGCCTTTATATTATGTAAAATAAATATGGAACCGAATTTTTTTAATTTTAAATAGAACTGTACAAAAGGTAAGTAATTTAGACTTTTAATTTATAATTTTGAAGAATCAAGCCATATTAATTTGAAGTAGTTGGGAAAAACATTTGTAGTAATAACAGTAATATAATGTGAAGGCTAATGTTATGAGTTCTATATCCATTTTATATGTACTTTGGAATTTTATAGCCTTGACAGACGGCAGCGTTAATCCGGATTAACTGCGCACTTAATCAGATCCAAATTTGTAGGTGACAGACGGCAGCTATGCGAGTTTGAAACTCTCATAAACAGCTCATTGTCCTTTTTATAATATTTTCAATGAAAATTGATAGAAGATAAACATTACGGTTGTTAGCCGACCAATTTTTACCAAACCATTTTATATTACAAAAGCATATCAACACATTATTTTTAAAACTGCATTATAACATAGAAGTTTTATTGATATTATATTGAGAATTTGATAAACAGCTGTCAGGGTTGCTTGTATTTCATTCACAATAGATGAAAATTGGCTATTTTTAACAATGTTGCCAACGAAAATCTCACAAACTCCCTAAAATTTTGAGAGTTAGTTTTGGATTCAGCAACGAAGTTAGCTGTGGGAACTCTTGAATTAATCCCGAAAAATGCAATTAATCTGGTTTAACGCTGCCGTCTGTCAATGCTATTAGCCAAATGAAAAGTTTACCAATAATTTAAAACTGGTCAGCAGGAACACTTCTGGAAAATCGAACTCATAGTGTTAAAACACCAAAAATCTTAAAAAAAGCTATGCATATCTCACTTTCACATTTAAGAAAATCGTTAGAAAAGAAATGAGTATATTCGTTATGAGGTATGGGTAAAAATATGGCCGATCTTCAATTGTTGTTTTCTGACCCAATCTAACTAAGGACATTTTCTCAATTGCTTAGTTGTGTAATACTTATTCACCAAATTTATCGACATTAATCTTTTTCGTTATATGTTGTATCAAGCTTTAAGTTAATACAGCCATATTCTCGAATACTTTTTCGTGAAGGATAGTATCCATAACTTTATCAATACCAAAAAGAGACTCAATAAGTGTTTTCCGGGCGCCAAATGTAAAACGCATTCGAATGACTTTTGCCAAAGTCGGCACACAGGAAACAAAGTACGCTACACACGTTCAAAGAGACTAAAGTCTCCGGTTCCAAATTAAGGAAAACAATGACAATGAGTTAGGCTTGAAATTATTTTCACGTGTTTCGCAATCTACGCATCTGGCTTCATGCGATTTTTTACTGATTGCAAGTAAATACTCAATAAAAGGACACTCAGTGACAAGAACCGTTCTCAAGATAGTCAGAACTAGGGACCATAACGAATACGGAGTTATATTCGCTAAGGCCCTCAACTCGTCAGCGTTCCTCAAAATTGTGTGTCGAACAATATTTGTTACTACAAACAATAACAATAATAAGCTAATCGTGAAAGCTCAGAATACTTTTAAAGAAAAAACTATATCCTTAATAATTTTATTGAAAAGTTGTAAGATCGAAGTTCGTCCTGAAAGCAACTATGTTAAAGCAAAATATCAAATTTTACTATAAAAAATACTTTTCCTTAAAACTATTTGAACTTTCAGCTTATCTTGTTGATTAAATGTTTTCAAGTTCCAGTAAATATTCCGATTAAAATGAGAATTAGATAATTCCCAACATATTGCATAAATAACTTTCCTAAACTAATAATTAGATTTGCTAAGTGAAGTGAATAAAATCGGTTTAATTACTAACTACTACCCAATGCACTTCAAGAGCAACCAGATGTAAACCATTGTTATAAAAGTATGATTGTTTCATTAAAAACTTTTTCCGATGAATTTGAGTGGATTATGGGAATTGTTTGTTATTACTAAGTGAAAAAGTCAATTTAAATTGTTTTAATTACCTACACCAAGATAATGTTTACCTTTGTTTGTGTATATTTCTTGCGGTTAGAAAACAAAGTTATAAAATAGATTAACTTTAAAATTATATTTTTTTAATGCATACAAACTTAAAAAACAAATGTCGATGCTGGCGAATAAAACTTATTTTATTTTGTATATATTTATTAAGCTCATAACCTCAAATATATAGATCGGCTCGACAACAAAAAATTTTAACAAAAGCATTACCGAATTAGATTAAAATACCAAACACGGTTATGTGTGTGTTTTGTATTATATTTTCTCAATCCCATTACACCCACGTACATGGCGTATGAGTAACCTCAAGGCGGCCAATTTGCTACTTATATGTTATGCATAGGTAATTTGCTCTGTCCGAAAATAGCAGATTAGCAGAACCACTTTATACTTGGTATTGCTGACTTTATGTTTTTATTCCACACGAGTGGTGAGAGTTTGCATTTGCTGTAGGAAAATATTTATTCTTCTACAACCCATTTAAAACACAAATAAGGAGTATATAGTTTATTTAAATAAAAATTTCAATTTAGGCTTTTAGTTATAAAACTTCTATTAATTCCATAATTAAACGAATTTATGCAAATATAAATGTAGCTACCATTGAACTATAAAATTATATCGCTTAATTTTCAATTTATTATTTCAAGATGAGTTGCTTATTCTCCGCGATTTAGAAAACATTTTGAGGAGAGTTTTTCAACCTAAAAAAAGAGGGTTCGTTTTGAAGATTTGCACAAAATTTTCAAATCTATTTATGTATCCAAATTTCCAATTTAGCTCAGTTTAGTTTGTACGGCTCAGAAGAGATCCTTATTATTTTAAGCATCTTTTCTATAAAATTGATTAAATGGTCTACATTAAATTTAGTTCTTCATTGCGAGTTTAGCTAGAAAAGTAATGATAACATCAGTTAAATACATAATCCAATAATATATGGAATATGTGTATTAGTTTTTGACGTTAATTTATTGGTTAAGTCTATTTCACAATTTTACAAAAGTTCTGTGCTTTGTTAAACGTTTAAAGGTAAATTGACAGCTTTTCTACATTGTTTCTTCACATTCTCTAATACCGCCGTCATAAATAGGTGTCTCTATCATTTTTGTGCCTTATCTAAAGATGACCAATATATAAATAGACAATACTTCACATTAAGTTTGGAAGTATGCTCGCATGGACAATTTATATTATGAATATGTAAGAAAACATATATTTTTGAATATTCATATATAATAATTCCTATAACCTCAAATGCAGTTCAGCGAACAATCACCTACAATTTTCGTCTGAAGTCTCTGGGGCAAAACGCAAGCAATTTGCGAAATACAGAAAATTTATTTTCCAAAGTTTAAACGGAAAATCCCAAACTAAACCTCATCTCGCTTCCATTTAAATATGTCAGTTAAGTGAAAGGAAACATTGACGATGATTTTGCTCAGACATAAGCAAGCATATGTACATACTAGTATATGTTTTTAATGTTATGTCACCAAATAAACGAATTAAAACATATTTCTGGAATTAACGGATTACATTGAAAACTGTAACTAAACTAATTTGCATTATCATTGAATTAATTTCCCATTGATAGGATAAACATCAATCAGATTACTTAGTTTACATAATAATTGTTTGGTCAGATAGCGATAAGGGGTTCCACGTAGTAGAAGATGAAGTAAATATGCTTGTAATATTCAAATTAAAGTTAGTTCTATTAGACTGCAGTTCTTAATTTATATACACTAACATTTTTCATATATTTTCCTTTAATTTACATTATAATTGAATTATCGATAACATTTGCACATTCTACTTTTTTTTTGCCCCTAAACAAAATTATTCGGTGTGGAAATACAGCGCAACGAGAGTTTAGGTCGAATTTAAACTCACTTTAGCTATAATCATATTATTTTTATCGTAAAAGTGACCAATTGAGATATCGTCCCATCGACAAACCATTACCGAAGCAAAATGTTTACTACAGGAGATACTAATGTTACTCATCCGCTATGGCATGCATTTTTAAGGCCATGCCTTTTTTACTAGACTGTTGGACAAATTCGCTGATGAACAATGATAAAAATTATTGTAATAAAAAATTAAGTTAAATAAAGAATATGAGCTCTTTTGTTTATAAAATGATGTTGTGAAGTTTAGTTTTAAATTCGTCTTTGGCAAAGGACTCTCTGCTAACTAAAGTAAATCTAATTTACAAAGAAAAAATACACATACCCTTTATTTTATTTTGAAGTTCTGTTGAATGGGTCCTATTAAATCGAATAAATATTGAAGAATGAAAACTTTGGAGCGTTCGAACGGAAAAAATGCATGAGCATGAGAACAAATGAAAACAAAGACGGGAACCACAACCTAAGAAAATTTCAAAAAAGTATTTTCTAATAACAGTCTTCCCTTGGCAAACAAATCTCCAAGTGTATTTCTATTAAGAAAAATCTTCTCAAAAAATTTTCAATTTTTTGGCAGAGAATTATGTTGTAGTTAAATAAGAAGAAAATACTGACTTAATTAGACGATCAAAATCAAACGAGAATATACATCAGTTCATAAATTATTATAAATCAAGGTAAACAAACTTCTTATGGAATCAAAACAGTTAAAAATGTTCTTAAAATATTAAGAATACACGAGAAGCTCATTGAGTAACATTAGGGAAACATATATGTATATAAGCATTTATGTATGTAATCGGAATTGTCATTATTCACTGGAGACTTTTCCAAAAAAAATATATATATTATATATATATTGCAGCCGATGAATTCATATTAAATAGTGAAGTATGTTATCTATAAAGAAAATAACGATTGCTATTAGTTGAACAAAAATAAGATGCTGACAAGTCATTTCACTCCCTTTCCGTTGCAAATCAAAAGCTTTGTGAACTCTCCTCGTACAAGTGACACCGCCGAAAATAAGTTTTGAAAGTTGTCGAAGTCGTGCCAGCATCAAAATAAGATTGAATGCTCAACTCTGAAGTAAATGTTTGAAAGAAAATATTGTTTGCGCAACCCAAAGATGTAGGACAGACACAATTACATTTGTCTATATAAGGACAAATGTCTTTTCCGTTACATATGAGGAAATATGTACAGATGTGTATATATAAATAAAATGGCATTTATGTACGCTGTGTAGATATTTTATTTAAGTGAGTGTGTGTATATATGTGCTGTTATTTAAGAATTCCTAAACTTGATTTATTTAACTTAAACTAAAAATAATCAAATTGCAATAAATCAGTATTTGCCGCAATCAATATTTTATTTTATTGACACTACGAGCACAACAACACTTGGAAATATATACACACATAATAGGGTGAGCCAAAAACTAACCTATCGAATTTATTAGAGAAAATTAACCTTCATATATAAGAAGAAAATAGGAAAAAAAATATTAATTTCGACTGCTCTGAACAAAGGAGAATACAAATCTCCATATTAACTTCGACCGCCCAGTTTGTATGACAGCTATACAGTGGTTCGATCTAAAGAAGTTTTTCGGAAATTATAGCGTTGTTAAGAAAGATAATTTGTTTCAAATTTCGTTAATAAGTATATCTTGTAAAATAAATAAGCTTTCAATGGAAGCGCTAGATTTTGATTGATCAGTTTTATAGCCGACACATTAGTAGCTTCTTGAGTAGAAAAGAAGAATGCTAGCATAGGCTAAAGATATTGTCAAGGCGTAGAAACAATCTTCGGCAATTCCGTTCAGCACACATGTGCAGTTTACCCAACTGGCATGAGTTGAGCGACTTTAACACAACAGACCTTTGACGCGTCACTTACGTGAGTTGTGACCTTACTAAACACTTACCTCATATATGTAAGTGTGGCTTAGAGTACAAAAACATAGCACACAGCAAAATGTTTTTAACTTTCTAGGTAGCTAATATGTGCCACTTTGGCGTTGTTATGTTTGACTTAGTAATGAGAGGTGTTATTTATTCAACTAATGGAATTGATAGGTAAACACTTGGAGCTATTGAGACAGTTTATATTATGGAAATGAAATATATTTTTTAAAGAGTTCGTTAGTCTTGAGTTCGTTGAATATATTAGTGTTAACTAAATTAAATTAGATTATGTAATTTAATATACTGATAAAATATAAATAATTAAATAGTTATCATTTTTTATATACGAATCCTTACCAGGCAAATATAAAAATGCGCAATATAATGGGTTGTCAAAAAAGTCTTGCGGTATTTTTATTAAATTTTTTTTATTGAAATTGAAATGAATTTTTGAAGACTCATGCCCAGCTCTTGACCGATGCTACGGCTGCTACTATGCCGGTCTATTTCGACCAATTCAGTGATTTTATCGCAATTTTCGACGACAGACCTTCCGGGCGTGGCGCATCTTCGATCGCACTCTACACCAGAACGTTAACGTTGAAACCATCGTTGTGCAGGTGGAAATGGAAACTGTATCAGGTAAATAAACTGCACAAATTTTATAATTGGCGGCTTGAGATGCATTTTTGGCTTTATCGTAGTAGTACTGTAAAATATGCCGTATTTTCTCTTTATTTTGCTCCATGTTTGCGACGCTAAACACGTGTTAGCGCGTGAAATGACCTTTCCAAAAAGGTATGGCATGTCCCGATGCGACGAATAAAACTAGAACTACGCGCTTTCAGCGCCAACTAGCGAAAATACCGCAAGACTTTTTTGACAACCTAATATTACAGAGTTTCTTGGATAAAAGCGAAAACTCAATTCCAGCGGCTGAAAATTATTGGATACTGTCCTGATATTGTGAGTGTCAATCATGCACAATTTTTGTTTCGTTGACTGCGTTCCAGTAATTTTGATGTCTTCAGAATTGACTTATCAGTATGCCTTCGTGAATCCCTACACCTAACTTAAAATTACTCGCCATTATTTTTTTCCATGTGAGGAACTGAAATTGATTTTCCTCCATAATTTATAATCGTTTCCTACATTTAATAAATAATGAACTTAACGCACATAGCAAAGAAGTACTCCCTTCATCCGAGCAACCCATGGGCGCCACCGAAATATCACGTACTGCACGAAATTTACCGCAATTATTCAAATGTTCATTTTCCAAGCTAAAATAGCCTCAAATGAAACAACGAAACACTCCCGACGGGCGAAGTATGGCCATCATTACATCACCATATAACCAACCTCAATTAAGCTCATCGATATGGTCCAACCGGAACGCAGCACTAAATCTTCCGCAATACCAAAGCGGTAGAACCACTGTGCAAAATAAATAAATAGAAAATACGCCGTTAGATACAAAAAAATGGTACAATACATAAACAATAAGTAAATTGGTACCTAATTGGGCAAAAACTAATGTAAGTTTATAACTGAAAACTATAAAGTGTTTGAGTTGTAATCAAAGAGATGTTGCCAGCTAGATACTCCAATTTGAAATATCTCTGCATATTATTATACGAATGTGCGAGTGTGTGAGGGTTGTAATTCCGCCAAGCACTTACCGCCGACGAGTAGACACTTTCTTCATGCAAAAAGCGATTATCACCAACCTTGGCATCAAAGAGGACCCAATCCATTTTAATGTCCCACGTGTAAGCATAACAAGAGGAGATAATGGCCGCGACTATGCAACAATAAAATTAAGGATTATTCTTCGATTTGAAGTAGCCGTCTGTATATAAAGAGAAAAAGAGACAGAGAGTGAGAGGAAATGAGAAAGGTGGTATACCGTAAATAAAATGTATGAAAAATTAACTGTTGCTGCAGATATTGGGGAATGTTGGTGCAGAAATGTTATTAACAGTCAACTAAACTTCGCTGTTGAGATGTCAATTATGTTTATTGTGTAGCCCGCCAGGTCATAGCAATCAAGTGGAGTTACCAAAATACTTAGCAATACGTAAAAAAATATTGAACTTAATATGAAGCAATAGTAATCACATTGCCTAAGCAGTGACAAATGTGCTTGCATATGCTTTCCCTCTCTTTGTTAATATTATGACAACTTTAATTTTAAAATTTAAGCGTTCTTATATGTATATATTCTATATATAAATTGTTTATTTAAGGTTTAAAGCATACCAGGTTGTTCAATAAGTCTTCCCATTTGATAAGAAAAACACAATTTCACTTTATTATTCAGTATAATCTCCCAGAACATTAATACACTTACTCCATCGTTCCTCCAATCTGTGGATCCCATGCCTGAAGTGAGAATCCGGAAGGTCTCCAAATTACGCTTCAACAGCCGTTATGACCTCTTCATTTGATGAAAAACGCTTGCCACCCATACATCTTTTGAGTTCTGGAAACAAATGGAAGTCCTGGAGGCCAAATCTGTTGAATATGGTGTATGCTCCAACAATCCGAACATTAATTCATGGATTTAAGCCATTGTCAAAATGTTCTTGTGACACGGTGCATTGTCCTGATGAAAAAGGATTTATTCTTTTTAAAACGCTCCAATATTTTCCTGAGAAAATCGCATTCGGATGTGGTTCTGTTCCATTGTCAGCGTATGCGGTACCCATTGTTAATACAGCTTTCTAAAACTAAAAATTTTATTTAAAATATGGCTCACACTGTCATTTTATTCACATATAAACATGCCTTTGTTAATGAGTATACACAAAGTAAGTGTATTTGGCAACTTCCGTTACTGCAACCAAGGCAACATGATGGGATACGCGAACCCTTTGAACTTTTCATTTGATGCAATATTCCGTTTAACATTTGCCTACATTTCTTAATCCCTATGTTTGCTTTGTTTTCGTTTTAGATATGCTTTTAAATATACATAACGGTTGGGAAATATTATTTCAGTTAATTTGCTTTCGTTATTTAAAGAATTTTTGTTGCTAAAAAGGAACCAAAAAGCGGAAAAACGGTGAATTTAAGACCAACATTTCATTTACAAATCAAATATTTAATTGCACGAAAATTTTCCATTTATAAATTTTTTGCGTTTTGATATTTATACAAATATATGTAATTTAATTTTGACTGGAATATTTTGGTAATTTCTATCTGGCATTTAGTCTCGACTACTTTTTCACGATATTTTTACATTAAACGACAATACTTTTTTATATAAATATGGGCCCATGTTTGGCCAAATAATGTTATCCCTCCGTTATATACGTATAATATCTCTAAAGAGATCGTAACCTACTTTATATCATTGTACCAAATTGAAAGATTTTTTTTTTTAACTTGTAAACCGCCTTTTTAAGCCAGTTTATATGTCCTCATGCTTTGGGAAAGCTTTAGAGATATATAGTATGTATGCTTTGCCATATATAAATAAAGTACACTTGAGAATAAATATCACTGAGGTTTACCTCAATTTTGCCACATCTATTGAAGTAGCATTAGAGAAACACATACATATATAAACATACACTCGTAGACATGAATTTAGCATTGTCAAGTTAAAACGTTTTCGGCTTTTGCTGTTTGCTATTATTTCGTAACAAGAGTTTTGCATGTGACTAAATACAGAACGCTTTACTCATAACCTCACAAAACCAAAGCCAAAGAAAGCTCTGAAGAATCAAATTTTTCTTTTAATTACTAGAAATTTTCTTCAGTAAATTTTTGTGGGAAATCTGTTTCGAACTAAAGTAATTTAGCTTTTTGAGCATAAATTAAGAATTGACGAAAGTACCTATAACTGTTTCCTGCGGATACGCGAAATTGATAATTATTTTTATGACATTTCATTATTAAAGTCAAAATTACTTAATTAAGTTATTGCACTAAACTCTTTAATTAAATTTAACAATTCTGAGTATACTTAAATAAGGTTTATTTTCTGGCTTACTTTAGTGATTGGCTTTGCACTTTTAGTTTCTGAGTCAAACTGTTACTCCGCACGAAATTTGGGTATTATAAAATCGGTTATACGAAATATAACATAATGATATATTTATGGTGATTCCAAGCGAAACCATATCCTTCTTCACCTGGTCTTTCCAAGGGACCAAGTCCTCTGCTTTCACCGGCGGATACTGCGTCGAATATTCGCAGAGCTGGAGTGTTTTCATGCATTCGGACGACATGACCTAGCCAGGGAAGCCGCTGTTTCTTAATCCGCTGAACTATGTCAATGCCCTCGTATATCGTACAGCTTATCATTCCATCGACTGCGGTATTCGCCGTTGCCAAAGCGCAATATACCATAAATCTTCTGCAGAACCTTTCTTTCGATAACTCGTTATGTCGCCTCATCAGATGATTGTCATCGTTCATGCCCTTGCACCATATAGCAGGACGGTGATTATGAGTGACTTATAAAGTTTGGTTTTTGTTCGTCGAGAAATAACTTTACTCCTCAAGTGCCGATTCAGTCCGAAGTAGCACCTGTTGGCAAGAATTATTCTGCGTTGAATTTGACATTGTTGCAGGCGTTAATGCTGCTACGACTTTGATGTTATGACTGTCAACAGTTCGTTTACCACGACACCCATTTGTTTCGCTTTTTTGTACAATCTGGAGAAACTATGTGCTCTTGGTTTTGCTCTACGTCAGTTTGCATACCTATATGGTATTAGTTTTTGTAGTATGGTGAATATCCGATCTGAAGCCACACTGATAAGGTTCAATCAATCTGTTGACGGTGGGCTTTAATCTATCACAGTGTTTGCTCTCGACAGAATCTTATATGCGATGTTGAGAAAGCTTCTCTCACGGTAGTTGGCGCAGATTGTGGGGTTTCCTTTTTTGTGGATTAGGCAGAGAACACTTAAATTCCGATCGTTGGGCATGCTTTCGTTCGAGCATATTTTACAAAGAAGCTGATGCATTCTCCTTATCAGTTCTTTGCTACCGCACTTAAATGGTTCGGCCGGCAATCAATCGCTACCCGCCGCTTTATTGTTCTCCAGACCCGTAATTGCTATTCGAACTTCTTCATAATCGGAAAATAGAACGTCCGCTTCATCATTATTGATTGGATAATCGGGTTTACCATCTCGTGGTGTTTTGCTTTCAGTGAAATTTAGCAGGCTGAAGAAATGTTCCCTCCTTAATTTCAGAATGCTCTGGGCATCAGTCACTTGATCACCTCGGTGGGTTCTGCAAGAGTATTATCTGCTCTTGAAACCTTCTGTTAGTCTCGGCATCTTTTCGTAGAGTTTCCGAGCATTTTTTGGCCAAAATAAAATGTGTAAATATATATTTTCCATAGCAAAGGTGAGAGTATGTTGCTTGAAATATATGTGAAAATCTTAAGTCCAGACCTCGCAATATATGTACAGCATATTTATGAAAGCTTATGCCTCAGCAACACAAGCTCTAAAATAAGCTTTAGTTCAGACCAAAATTTAATTACTGGTGTTTGCTAACTCACATGTAATTTTTTCGCATTATTTTTCATTGGCTTGCAACCACTCCTTCGGTAAGTGTTCAGTCGTGTTTCCGCTAAGTTTATTAAAAAATGCATTAAGCTAATGTGGTTTGACACATCATAACAGTTTAATATACTCAGTTAATGTAAACACTGTAAAAGCTTTAGAAATACTTGTATATCTGGTGAAGGGTGACTCTAGGTTATATACATATATTCGTGATTAATATAGACTTATATGCCCTCATAACAGTTGCTTCTATAAATTGATAACAACACTAGTCGGGTTGTTGCAAAGATAATGTCGGTTACGTAGAAAAAGTGGCACAGAAGTTTAGAAAGCCTTCAGAAACCACTGTGTGGCTTTTGTTGGCTTATTCTTAAATATTTTATATGAAATAAAAGGTCCATGCTGCTAAACAATTTTTTTTTTCTCCAATTGATAGATGTGTCCTAGATATTGGCCTGGCCCTAAATTTTGTGAGTAGCGTGCGCTCTTATTTCTCTTAAATCTTTAATTATCCCTTGCTCCCTTGGAAGATAACCTGTTGTGTGTCTTTTGGATGATTGGAACTTATGTGTGAAAAGTTGTTTTGCCTTTTTGTGCATTGAAAAGATCTAAGCTTCTGAAAGTCAAGCAAACAAATGTAATTTCAGATTAATCCTGATTCAGTGGAAAAAAGAAAAGTTGGCTTAATTTTTGGCTTTGTACTTTGTTACAACAAAAAACAACAACAATATTCGTAATCAGTTCTTTCAGCGTTTCAGCGAACTGCATATGGATAAAATTTCACTGGCAACATAACCGTTTAGTGAACTAACATTTACTTTGAATTGTTTATGCAACAGATTGTCCACATATTTTCGATTGCGCTCTTTGCAGATACCACAAAATATACATATTTGTACACACATACAAATGTAGCTGTGTATTCCAATCTAGATGTTCATTTGCATTCAGGTTGCACATTCAACGCTGTTCACTGAACATTTTCTCTTAAAATCGGCTAAAAGTTTGTGCGTGATAGATTTTAATTTAATTTATTTATTGCACGCATTTGGTTAAACATAAGTAAACCGTGGCTTTTTTGTGTCAGCCGTATTCGCCAAACTAGTTATCTACCACAGCCACTAAAGCCTCAGAGGATGGTTTGTTGACTACGCAAAAGCTGCAGGTGTTGAGTGACAATGCGCCGTGTTCGTAAGTCCGTGTTTGCATGTGTGTTACTGGGCAATTGATTTTACTCGCATTTCAATTTTCGCCCAAAAGTCAGATTAGAATGCTTTTGAAGCTTAATTTTTTTTTTTTTTTTAAATTGGCAATAACCATATCATCGAGTCGACTGGATTAGGGTAAGTAAGCCCCATTTAGCCGCTGTTATCCTTGACATAGTAATGAGTATATTTAACTAACGTTATTGATAGGTAAAGACTTGGCGCTATTGACACTGATTATATTAAGAAAATGAAGGATGTGTTTCTAAGAGTTTGTTAGTTTAGTTTATATCGCTGAGTAAAGAGAACGGATGAGAGATTCCCCTTTTGATGGCGACCATGGCAAACGCATTAAGGATTACGATTTGAGGTAATGCACCTGGAATGTCCGGTCCTTGAATTGAGAGGGCAGCTGGTTGAAATCCCCGTGAAAATAAAGGTTGACATCACCGCCGCCCAAGAAGGACTGAGGCGAGTAGGTCCTTGTGTCGTTTACTATAGTGGCCATATAAAGGAGCACAAGTTCGGTGTGGTAGATTGATCATGTTGTGATAGACGGAAGACACGTCTCCAGTGTTTTAGATGTGCGTACGCTCTGAAGTCCAAACATCGACTCGGAACACTACCTTGTTACAGCCAAGATATGCACTCACCCCTGTGCAGCAAAAAATGTACTCATCACTAATAATCGGTATAAGGGAACTGTGGGACGGTATTTCAAGCTTCTTACGTACAACTGCAACCGAAACCATTCATTTTCGGAGAATGCAAAAGAGCAGCTGGTACGATAAGGAGTGTCGTGTCGCAGCAGAGGGAAAGCAGACTGCCTACCTAGCAACGCTATGATCGAATACAACAAGTGCGGGATGGGGTAGATTCAAGAGTTGAAGAGAAAAGCGAGACACTTTTGCAGACAATAAAAGAGAGAAGCCGAAATGCGTGAGCAAGAGGAGCTTGACAAGCTGGCCGACAGGGGTAATACTCGAAAATTCTACGAAAAATGCGGCGACTAACAGAAGGTTTCAAGACCGGAGTATACTCTTGTAGAACCCAAGGAGGTGATTTAGTAACCGATGCCCAGAACATAGTGAAATTGTGGAGGGAACACTTCTCCAGCCTGACGAATGGCAGTGAAAGCATAACGGCAGGAGAAGGCGAACCAGATTCCCCAATCGATGACGATGGAACAGAGATCCTATTTCCCGACCATGAAAAAATTGAATAGCAATTACCCGTCTGAAGAAAAACAAAGCGACTGGGGCTGATGGATTGCCGGCCGAGCTATTCAAACACGGCGGCGAAAAAATATTAAAGCCCAACATGAGCAAATTGTTTGGACCTTCTCACCAAATCTGAGAAAAGACCGGTGAGAAGAGAATCGACACCACTGTTGATTTCAAAGCTGCTTTTAACGGGAACTGCCTTTATGCCGCGATGTCTGAATTTGGTATCCCCGTAAAACTAATACGGCTGTATAAACTGACGTTGAGCAACACCAAAAGCTCCGCCAAGATCGGGAAGGCCATCTCCAAGCCGTTCGATACCAAACGAGGTTTCAGCCTAGGTGACTCCCTATCGTGCGTCTTCTTCAATATACTGCTGGAGAAAATAATAAACAAACAAACAGTCGTCGCTCTCGAGGCTTGGCTCCCACGCCACTGTTGACAGTCATAACTTCGCAGTCGTAGATAATTTTGTTTATCTCAGTGCTGCTATATAGTGCAGAGACATGGACGATGACAACATCTGATGAGTCGACGTTATGAGTTTTCGAGAGAAAGGTTCTGCGAAAGATTTATGGTCCTTTGTGTGTTGGCCACGGCGAATATCGCATTCGATGGAACGATGAACTCTATGAGATACACGACGACATTGTCATAGTTCAGCGAATTAAAAGACAGCGGCTACGCTGGCTAGGTCATATTGTCCGAATGGTCGAAAACACTCCAGCTCTGAAAGAATTAGACACAGAGGAAGACTTCCATTCCGTTGTAAAGACAGGTGGAGAAGGACTTGGCTTCGCTGGCAATCTCTAATTGTCGCCACCTTGTGGAGAGAAGAAACGACTGGCGCGCTGTTGTTAACTCGGCTGTAACCGCGTAAGCGCTGTCTACACCAGTAAAGAAGAAGAATAATTTTCATTAGCGTCGGTTATTGGAAAAGGAACTAAACAATAGCATTTAAAATGCAATTTTCTTTTATTTTATTAAATTATTTATTTACATTACCACGATTACCATATCAGTGAGTAATTAATTCAATGGTTAATCTATTTGTTTTACTTCTGGTTTTCATTTCAAATAAGCAAATCCAAAAGTATATTTTAAACCTTATGTGTTGGTGGCATAATATTGGGAACGTGTGTATACACATACTTGCGTATAATACATTTATATCTCCATTCAGAAATTCTAATATATTTGCTCAAAATCATCGTCAATGTTTGTTTTCACTTAACCGCTATAAATGGCACCGAGATGTGGTTTTGGTCGGGATTTTCCGTTCAAACTTCGGAAATAAAATTTTCTGTAGTTCGCAAATTGCTTGCGTTTTACACCAGAGATGTCAGATGAAAATGTTATGTAATTGTTTGTTAAACTGTATTTCAGGTCATGGGAATTATTATATACATGCATGCACTATACATTATGGTGTCCGTTATTTATCGAATTGCCCTTTTATTGCAAACGCCCTTTGAAGTTTTAGTTTTTATCATAAACTACCTGTAGGATCCAACATTAAAACCATTTAATTTTCAATTTAAAACTTTACTTTAGTTAATTACGCTGTTATTATAAAAACACGTTCTCTCAAGTTTATTAAGATAACTCATATATTGAAATAAAGTCATACTTTTATCATGAAAAAATTCTAATTAGCTGGAAAGTAAGCACTTCTTTTAGTACTCATGTGATATTACCGCACTGTTGCTATTAAAAATTAAACACCTTTAAACTTTTTGTGGTGCATTCAACTCCGAATAAATCCAGGTCTTTGTAAAACGTGTCACGTAATCGTAAGTACTGGATCGTTATTATTGAAACAAACAAATTCTCTCTTAAAAAACTTCAGAAAAATAAATATAGTATTTCAAAAGTTTATTTATTTTCCAAGGAAGCTAATTATTGCCAACATACCTCTAAGTGGCTCAAATAATTTTGGAGCAGATATTTTTCTGCTAATTGACTGAGAATAAGCAGTTTTCCTTAAAATAATATACTGGGACTTAGGCAATGTACTTCAATAGTTCAATGGTAGTTACTACCATATTTACCTAAACTCATTTTATTTGTGAAATTATTAGACTTTTTTACAGCCGAAAGTAAATAAGGTTAAATTGTAATGTTCATTTAAACAATATAATATTTATTTGAATGGTAAATGGGTTGTGAAAATAGAAATTTTTTCTTGTTTGCAGCACTTAACCTCTTCTAATTACTAACTAGTACGGCCGTATTGCAACTAATAACAAAGAACCACATGTGTGCTTAATGTTGAAAGCTTTCAAATGATTTCAAATTACACTCTCGAGAAATTTTGAGTGCACACATGTACTCGTACATATTTATGCATATACATATATGTTTTTAGTATGCTAGCAGAACAACACAGACAGCCAATAAGAACATTGAACGCGCATTTTGAATAAATCCATAAAGTCAACAATACCAAGTATAAAGTAGTTTTGTTAATCTGCTATTTTAGGACCGAGCACGTGCTTGTGCTTTGTGCGACCGGAGGACTTACCTATAACCTATTGGTTGCGACATGTCTGCGCTGAGGTTACTCATACGCCATGGACGTAGCTGTAATGGAATTGAGCAAATAAAATACAAAACACACACACAACCGTGTTCGATGGTTTAATCAAATTCGGTAATGTATTCTTTGTTGTCGAATCGATTTTCTGCGAAATATAAATTGAGCGGTTTCTTCTTCTTCTTCTTAATTGGCGTAGACACCGCTTACGCGATTATAGCCGAGTTAAGAACAGCGCGCCAGTCGTTTCTTCTTTTCGCTACGTGGCGCCAGTTGGATATTCCAAGCGAAGCCAGGTCCTTCTCCACTTGGTCCTTCCAACGGAGTGGAGGTCTTCCTCTTCCTCTGCCTCCCCCGGCGGGTACTGCGTCGAATACTTTCAGAGATGGAGTGTTTTCATCCATCCGGACAACATGACCTAGCCAGCGTAGCCGCTGTCTTTTAATTCGCTGAACTATGTCAATGTCGTCGTATATCTCGTACAGCTCATCGTTCCATCGAATGCGATATTCGCCGTGGCCAATGCGAAAAGGACCATAAATCTTTCGCAGAATTTTTCTCTCGAAAACTCGTAACGTCGACTCATCGGTTGTTGTCATCGCCCAAGCCTCTGCACCATACAGCAGGACGGGAATTATGAGCGACTTATATGTAGAGTTTAGCTTTTGTTCGTCGAGAGAGAACTTTACTTTTCAATTGCCTACTCAGTCTGAAGTAGCACCTGTTGGCAAGAGCAATCCTGCGTTGGATTTCCAGGCTAACATTGTTGGTGGTGTTAATGCTGGTTCCTAAATAGACGAAATTATCTACAACTTCAAAGTAATGACTGTCAACAGTGACGTGAGAGCCAAGTCGCGAGTGCGAGGACTGTTTGTTTGATGACAGAAGATACTTCGTTTTGTCCTCGTTCCCTGCCAGACTCATTTTCTGTGCTTCCTTGTCCAGCCTGGAGAAAGCAGAACTAACGGCGCGGGTGTTGAGGCCGATGATATCAATAGTCGCAACAACAATTCGCGCAAGCAGTTGTTATCTACCGGTTCGCTTGGCGCTTCCGCTAAAAATAAATAAAAACGAATAAAATATATAAAAATTGTGAAAAGAAGTTATAAAATATCAGCATATGAGCGATAATGCTTGTACAAAAATAAGTAGACTTAAACGGAAGCCGCTAAAGTTGATTTCGGCATAATTTATTTTTAAATCTCGCATGTTCCAATTTCACTAATTAAAATAACAAAAAAAATGTATAATGTTAAGAAGATTATTGGCTTATGGAATGCGGATTCACATTCTGCGGTATGATTACCATACTCGCATTTTATCGAGTCACTGAGAGAGATTGGCGCGATTAAAAATGAGTTTTTGACGGGATGTAGATTGTCATCAAAAAAACAAGTCAAATATTTAATTTTACAAACAAACTCTATGGACTGAATTTCCTGCTGCGACTCGCCGCTGAATAGTGACAAAATTCATATCTGAAAAGATGATTACGCGTGATGATAAGTGGGTCACTAATAAAAACTTCCAACAAAAGCGGTCGTGGTTGATTGCGATGAGCAACACACATCGATGGTAACTACGCAGCAGCTCTGGGAGCTTGTTTGAAAAGTTCTTATGCACCCACCTTATAGCCCTGACCTGTCCTTTGTTTACTATAAGCTCTGTCTATAGCGAACGTTGTTTTAGTGAAATATTCAGCTCAAGAGGACAAAACCAGCGTGTTAATGGCTATTCATAGTCTGTCTTATTTGTTTGGCAACAGGGGGGCGATTCTCTACCAAAGTGGCATTATAAATTTATAAACTTAATGGTGATAACATTGATAAAACGAAAGTTCGAATGACATTGACCTAAATTGGACCATCATTACTACTCTTTAAATCTTTAGTGCAATGCCGCACCCACTTAAGGAAAAGTGATGTCCCCAATGAGATACTCTTTACCGAATCAACAATTCGAAGAGTGTTTTGTAGCTTAGTTATACATCTTTATAATTTTCCTTTAAGGAGTTGCCTGGGCTTCCTCGAGTAAAATTCAGCCAGATTTCAAACATTTTTTCTCATATAAAAAGTAAAATATTGTATTAGAATTTTTTATTGTTACAAAGGATTATCTAAAGTGAAAAAACCTTAAATTAGTACTTGAGCGAAAGAAGGAAAAAAAACTGAAAATTGGATTTTTGGCAGATATGTTTACAACAAACTGAAAATTTCGCTAATTTTTTTTTCAAACAGTTGTAATCGAAAAAATGCTTCGTCCAAGTCTTTACGCACGCATTTTTTTATGTAGACTCACTTACAAATGCAAAAAGTTCATTTTGGTTTTGATGTTTGACCACCACAAAATTGTCTGCATGGGAACTGATAGCAGAGTTTTGGAACACATTTCAAATTAATCACAACAAGTGCAGCAAAAAAAATTGTACAAATATTTGCCACTGACTACACCTATACATATTTCCATATGTGTTATGTACATCAGCGCCTGCTGTTTGCTGACAGCACATGCCTTAATCAAACAAATTAAGGCCGACAGCAGAATCTGAAAAATGCAACGAACGTTAAAATCATGGGAAATACGTTACACATATGTAAATAGGCCTACAACCTAGTATAGTTTAGTGGGTTATCACTTTAGGGTGTTCTGGAGGAAGACACAAAATAAATATGTGTGTGTTGTGCGCAGAAGACCCTTATAAAGATTATAGAAGTGTAGATATGCCAAATGAACTGCTACTGAAGTGTTCAGAAAAAAAATATGACAAACTTTCTAGCAAAAGCATTGGTTTCTACGTAACGCTCTTTATCTAGGAGTATATTTAGGGAAATAATAAGAGATCTATTTATCTTTCTTAATCAGTTTACTGTAAAATTTCACAATCTGCATCAAGCACAGCAACCTTTTCTGTATTTATCACAAACTAAAAGAACCTAAAATGGTTGTCATTGAAAACTTTACTGCTTTTCTTGATAATTAGCTATGGTAATCACCGCTTAGTCTAACTTTTATAAACGTGGTGAGTACATTTGTGGAATTATTGAGTTCAAAATTTGTTTATACACTCCACGAAATACCTCATGATATGTGAAAAAGGTTCTATTGTAGAATAAAAATTTCTATATACAAAAATTTCAAAAACAGGCAAGATTACCCCACTGACCCCTTAATTACATACAATGACAGTTCTAATCAAACTAACGACAATGGTTGTCATTTCATTTTTATATGAAGTTAATGTAAAACGTAATTAGAAATGGCATAAAGAAAATAAGATTAATACACTTCATATTAAATCCATAAGGGTTGTGGAGATTCTTTTTTTCTTTAACTTTTTTGGATATTATCGTTATTAACTGTGGAATATGGACGACTCCGGAGTTTAAATTTTTATTGTAAATTTTTGATATGAAATGTGTATACAAAACTCCCATAAAACACAGGCAATATTGTTAGTTTTGCTTATACAACGAAATTATATGGAGGACAAGTTATAGCCTCGTCTTTGATCGGAACTGGAATTACTCAACGAACAGCAGGTATGTTATTTCGGTGTCTTCTCAAAAATTACGCTAAGGCCTTCCTAAGGTGTTTTGTCCTTAGCATCTGTCTTGTGGTCTTTGTGCGAACACTTTTGAATGTCTGGTACACATAAATTTAATAAAATTGGGAAATAATGTTTTCAATACATTCGTATATCTGCAGTTGTTAATAGAAGTAGCGCCCTAAAGTTTGGTACGCCACTGCGTATACGCACTTTTGTATAAACACTTCATATGGAGAAGCTTATTTGCTTGTCATGTTTTTGCGAATATATCATTTTTCATTGCCTACAAGTACAAACATACCCCTACTATGTACATAAGTCTATACAGAAGTAAATAAATTTGACCTTGAGGGCAGAGGGACAAAAAAGGGATTATTTGACGGTTGTTTCATCTAATCGCAAATATTTAAAATCGATTTGGGGCACATTGCTGATGCAGTTTTGAATATTAATATTATAAGAATAAACCCACATAAAGTTTTATATGCACATCGACATATGTAGGTATATATATGTATTTAGTACGTATACACTACTTGGCGTTATATTTTCTAATAAGCAAAAATTATTTACTGTTGCCGAATATTCATAAATTTCGGCTGATTTTCAATTTTTTTACAGTTCATATTTATTTATATATTTTAAGTACTAATTTCAGCGGATAATCGTTTCATATTATTTTTCTAAAAACATGTTTAAATTTCTTTTTGCTTTGTCGTAATTTTGTTTGCTCTCGTAATTATCTTTAAATACAGAAATACTGAGTACATACATATTTCAATAAAATTGGGTTGACACGTCTCTAATATGTACATATTTATAGTAAATTTAATTAGTAAAGAAATTGAATCTGTTCAGCGGTTAAACAGAAATTCAACATACAAACTATTGTTACTTTTACACAATATTTTAGCTGCAAAATTTCTAGTTTTCATTAAAATAATTTCCTTTTGAATTTTCAAAACTTCTCCACACGTGAAAACATTTTTAACGGTTTGTCGCAAATTAATTTCAACTTGATGGTGAGTTATCTATTTGGTTTCAAGAAAGTTCATTCGAGTTCACTCAGAAATTGTAGAATTGATTACGAGAAATATATAATAATGTGCACGCTTGACTATAAGTGACAACACCTACCTTCCACGGTATGAAAATAATGTTGGAATGTGAAAAATGCTGAGGGAGGATCAGCATGAACGAAAGAAAAAAATAGTGTTTAATCGAACTTAATGATTTGCAATTATTTTTCAACGATGTCATTGTTTTACTAATATTACATAGAAAGCTTTTTATGACATGTCGCAGTATATCAAATGATCAACTTCATATAAATTAATGTTGAAAATTTCTTAAATACCTTGTGTATATTATACATGTATTATGATACTACATTTAGTTGAATAGTTTATTTAAATTAAAAATTTTAAAACTTCTTTTTCTTTGCGACTCAAAAATTCGCATTAAGCTTCCCAAAAATAGTAAATAAAATTCTATATCTCTGGAACTACTGGGCGAATTTCAGTAAAACTTGCTTCGCAACATTTGATCGACTAAAACCAGGATCCATTCCCATAATTGTTCGCTTGATCCCACGTCTCATCGGTAGTTGTGATGCTTTCCATGAATGTGGGATCGGAACTCACGCGATCACACACATGTCTAAAGAAGCCGGTTTACGGTACTCCTTTCGAAAAAAAAAATCGGCTTTATCGGTTCGAGTCGAACAAGGACGCGTTTTATAACCAAAATATCCACCAAAATCATTTGAACGAACTTGCAAGAGATGGCAATTAAAATTAAGTGAATGATGTATTATAGTTTGATGCAGAAATTGTGTGAAATATGTTGGTCAGTGTGTCGGTTATCAACAAAAAAGCTGCATGGAAACATATTCTCGAGTATATTTGAGTAAAATCAAAAATTAATTTTATATCAGTCCAGATTTTCTTTTAGCTCCGATATACTCCACGCACTGATATCCGTCTTTCCAAATGATTTGTTCTTAATTAATATGAATAAAACTGGTGTAAACTTCATAACTTTATTTAAATGACTTCCAATTGTCTGGTTGAATTTTTGCTTATATATAAACAGGTAAACTCCTTTAAACTCAGATTTAACCTAACCGTCCAAGCCAATTACTGTCCTTTTCAAAATTTTATAGATTTATTAATATTTACATATCTACATTATTCGAAAATCAAATTTACTCATTCTACAATACTTCGACATGAAATAAAAACCATATTCCCAAATGAATTGGTTTTAATATCATAATTGAAATCTACACACATACATATTTATATGCATATGGTATGTGTTATGTTTGTATATATTGAGTTGGAAATATGACCCGTAGAAAATTACTAATTCATACCCGTACCTGTTGATTCCCGCAACCAAGTCCTTGCAGGTAATTTTGATATTGCGATATCACGCACAGCAGACAGTAAGACTAAGTGGAGATAAAATGGAGAAGAAATTGCATGAATAAGGTTAAAATGGAAAAGAGAAGTCTATACGATATGGTAAAGTAATGATAGCAGAAAAACGATTTACTTATACTTATGGGGCACTCGGGTGTATGTATTTATGTCTACCTGAATACAATGCTGCTTGCGATATATGTACATTTACAGTATGCAGTATATAAGTGGGTGCTTAAGAGTACTTGTATTTATGCTCACATTTTTGTCTAACAATGCAGAACAAATGTGTTTATTATTTGTCTAACGAGAGCAGTCAACCGCTGCAGCTTTAGAAAAGCTGGAGTGTTGGCCAATTATTTAAAGTATTTTCAATGAGTTTTAACGACTGATGACAAGTGCTGCGCAAACAGAACAATCATGTGAATTTTTGAAACAATTTTTTCTTTATATCACAAAACTTTTATCTCGAAGATATTGAGCCTATCCAAGCAGTTCAATTCGTTGCTATTTAATTCAACTGATTTGCCGAGAACTTTTTCGTTGGGGCTAATTTAAAAACACATGCTCGCTTTGTAGCTATTTTTACCAGATATTTTCCGTTTTTGCATTTTTGGATATTCGTGGATTTTTTGATATTTTAATTGAATACGCCAAAAGTTCGCTACTTGAATGCCACAACGTATGTTCTCCTGCTTATTTTAAATCAATATGTGCGACTGCACGCAACTACAAATATTGTACACTGTTTATGAGTGCCCTTGTTTCAATTACGCACACCTTCACGTTGCTAGTCTGACCTAGCTAAAAACAAAAAGAAATATAGAAAGTGCCATAAAAATAGACGTTTAGGCATGCATCTGCAGTCTATTTTTCGTAGAAGGCTTAAAGAGGAAATGTGATGAACAAACCTTATTTCTCTAATAGATTTGACGTCAAAAGCAAAATAGAAACTATTCCGAAGGATGAAGTGAAACTGGCACATGTGTGTACATTGAAATTGCAATTTTGCATTTTTTGAGGCGATTAAATGCGGATCTTTGGCTGCAAGCATTCCAATTTTATTCCACTTTCTTGTAACATGATGGTTAATATTAATCGTATCAAAGCGTTTTGTATGCGGCCAGAAATATATATATAGTTAAAACAAGAGTAATGTGTACAAGCAAAAGAAAAATGGTTGCCGGGAGCCGTCCGCAAGAATTGTATATGAGGTTCTATGTTAACTTTTTGTACCATATACATACTTTTTTTGAGAAAGTCCTTAAATGCATGACACAACTTTTAAAGGGGATTTATTAAGCCTTTACAAAGCTACTATCACAGTCAGGGTTATCATGCATACATTTTCGCCCTGTCTAAATATTGTTAATATGCCTCCCACCGAGGTTAATGCTATTTTTTTCTATAGAGAAAAGATTTCTTCGTATATTCAAAATACAAATGCTATAGTCAAAATATTAACTATACATTTCCGACAGAAAAGAACAAAATTTGTTTGCTAACATACTGTAAAGTGTTTATGTAACGAGCTTACTACTTGTTTCCTAACTTATTTCACTCTTCTTACATTTGCAATGTTTTTCTAAGAATCATAAGTGAAATTTTGTGGTTAAAATGAAACCAAGCAAGAGATTGTAAAATTTTGTTTCTGCAGGAAGTCATTTGTGTACGTGCATATATATATAGCTAAATTCGTCGGAAAAGATTCATTAGCAGCACTCTTGAAACCTGATAACTATAAGTAATTGAATAAAAGGGGATGTGGAATGGTAATTTGTAGGAAAAAAGTCAATTTTGTAAGTTAGCTAGTTAAGTGAAACAATCAACTACAAAAATTCATATATGAGGCTCAGAATTTTTAAACAGGTCATACAATCAGTATTTCTATTAGCAAGTGAAATCTTATAATACTGAAAAAACATTGAGTTTTAGCTTAACTATCACGACCGTAGTCTCAAACAAACCTTGTGGCCAACGACCGTGTTCACATCTACTCTTGGGCGAAAACAATACGATATGAAGCAATGTTCACTGTGATCGCTTTAAACTGTTACCTTTATTTCTATGCTTGGACAAATTGAAGAAATTTGTCGATGAATTCTGGTGTTTCTACTGAATTTGAATCACATTATTAATAGATTTTTGCGGCCTGAATGTGGTTTGAATATCAAAATAAAATTTTCACTCTGCAAATAGGATTGAAACGTGGATTTAGGTGCAACAAGGTATTTTCGATTCGTTAGATAGTTAAGCCTGTTTTCCCAGGTATTTAATATTAGTTTTGAACAGCTTTATAATTACCACAGAAGAAAGATTTTATTGCAGAATTATTTTCGATTGGGAAGCCAAAGAAATCTCCCTAGCTGATATATTTATTTATTTATGTTAATTCGCTCATAAAAAATATGGAAGCATGTGTCGTAAAATTTGCTGATTACCTCAGGGAGTCTGACTAGCATAAATTCTTTAATTATTTTGAAAAATTTGATATATTTGTAGCGTGTTCTCAGTATAATTGAAAGCTGAATATAAATCATATTCAATCAATATTGTGTTCACTGTAGTATTTGTTGGTGGTTAACTTTTAACAAATAAACTTAATAACTTCAATATTCTCAGTTATTTATGTTTCTTGTGAGTTAAATAGCATTTGTAACTTTATTTAGATGTGTTAGCATTTTTCTTGTTTCAAGACTTGTGTTACCTAAAATATTGTATGCTCACGTGTTGGGACCACAATAACGCATCCAAGGAGGTAAATTTTATGGTTTATGTAAATAAAGCAGGATATTTTTAGTCTTCATAACCAGTTATTCGCAATTGCATGCAATGGCGTGAGAAATTATGCTTCTTCGCTCAACTTGAGGTCCCACTTCCCACACTTTGAAAATTGAAAATAATTGGACCATGTTAAAAACAACTTTTTCCTAATGAAATTGTTCACGCAGCTAATTAAAATTTACTAAATACTACTTCAATACGATTATTAGTAATCCCGGAAGAAGCTACTTTTGATATGGATAGAGATCGATTGCACGATTTTTAAGCATGTGACATGAAATTTTTACATGAGAAGTGACTCAAAGCTAGGAATTAGGAGAATATTTTCATAATACTAATTCTATACTATTTTAGTGAAACTTGATTTTTTTTATTGCATTTTCGGATAGTTTGCATTGTAATAAATATTCTCTCAAATTTTGAAATCGAAATTCAAATTATTACGGTCGCTACAGCGTTTCTTGTAGAAAGGGAATAGAGTTGGGAATATTGCGATTCCAATCTTTAAACACGTTTTTCTCAGAATGGTGATTTTCAAAACGATTTTCACTCAAAATATGAGTATTGAAGATATCTAGTTCCAATTTAGAGAGAACATTTTTAACGCCATTATCTATCGTGCTATGAAAGTCTTCTTTTGAAAATTTTTTTTTTTTCTACGAAAAACTGTCAAAGAAAGGTTCAAATTCGATACTTTTTATTCAAACCTCTGCCATTTTGTCAAATTTAAAAAAAGCACTTTCCATAGGACGATAGCGACTTTCCCACGGATTAATAACCTTTTTGAAATGTTTATTTAAGACCAAAATTGCGGCCGCAATCATGGAGATCGTTTGTTTTACGTGTCATTTCAACAGTTTATTTAACTATTATACAGCTAATAAATAAACATGAAAAAATAATTTTGTATTCTTCATGAAAGTATTTATTTAAAAAAAATTGGGCCAATTAGTTAATTTCAACATTATAAAAAATCAAGAAATTCAGTGGTTTTTGGAGGTCCACGCTATGACCATCCCTTAAGGGGACTTAGTCCAAGCGATTTACGACCATCATACCTATAACTAAGGCCAAATAGCGTTGGTAGAACATCACAACAAGCCATATTATAAGCGAAAATATTATCGGGTGAACTTTTGATCATCGAATCAAGTCGATGCTAAGCTAATAAAAATATTGGAACTTTTGTTAAACTTTGTGTATATTTTTTAAAGAAAAAGGTTACAGCTCTCAAATATATCTTATACATATAAATGTGTAAAAAAAAAGTCACTCAAAAGATGAGCTCTTAATATTAATATTAAGAGGTGCCTCTTTCAAATTTTCTGTTTTCCATATAAATTACATGGAAAAAAAATCGTTTTTTTGTGGTGGTTATTCTGCGGAGGTTATTATATGTGCACGCGATTGCTGCCAGTTGGGATGGTAAACTCGATTCCGATTCTACTCGAAAATCGAGTTTCCTCGTAAAATAATTCTTTTTCTCTCTATGTACAAATGGCTACTTCACATTGAAGGATAATCTTTAGTTTTACTCCTGGATAGTCGCGGTCATTGTGTCCTCGTGTTATGCTTACTCGTAGAACATTAAAATGGATTGGAGCCTCTTTGATGCCAATGCTGGTGATAATCGCTTTTTGCGTGAAGAAATTGTCTACTCATCGACGGTAAGTGCTTGTCAGGATTACAACTTTCTCACACACTTATCAGAAATGCTGAAGTATTTTAAGTAGGAGTGTCTAGTTGGCAACGTTTCTTTGACTACATCCCAAACGCTCTACAATTGTCAGTAATAAATTGACATTATTTTTTGCCCAATTAGGCACGAATTTACTTATTGTTGATGTGTTGTACTGTTTATTCTTATTTAAAGGTGTATTATTTCTCTTCCGCAGTGGTTCTACTACTTTCGCATTGTGGAAGATTTAGTGCTGCGTTTCGGTTTGACCGTATCGATGAGCTTAATTGGTTATATAAAGGGTGACTTAATGATGACCATACTCAGCCCGTTAGAGGTGTTTCGTCGTTTTATTTGGAACTATTTTCGCTTGGAGAATGAACACTTAAAAAATTGCAACAAATTTCGTGAAATATTTCGGTGGCTCCCATGGATTGCTCGGATAAGTTGAGCGCTACTTGACTTTGTGCGTTAATTGTATCATTTATTATAGAGAAAGATTATAAATTAAGAAGGAATCTTAATTTACGTTACTCATATTGCAAGCAAAAAATATAAAGAATCTTTTTATGTGAGTGTAAAACTTACGAGGGCATTCTGATAAGTTAACTCACAAGATGTTAATTGTATGGACTATCTAAAAAAATTAAAACGGTCATAGGGCTGCATTATAGAGCCGATTTGACGCCAAAAGAAAAAAGAACAAACCCAAATTAGCAAAGAAATAAGTGCTTTTCCAACAAAACAACTTACTCACATCTTTGCCATCGCTACGGGCAAAGCGGTCAAATTAGACTATGAGTGCTGCTTCAACCTCCACATCCTCCGAATGAAAGTGAATTTTATGCTTCAGACACCAGTAAATTATACAGACATATTTATACATCTTTACATACCATATTTATAAGTATGTGAAAATATTTCATTTAAATTTATATAATTATGTAACTTTACTAAATGTCGGACCATTAAAAGAGTACTTAAAAACATGCATACTACATACATGTTTGTTGTTATTCTTTTTTACGTGTTAAACAATTGTTTAGCCAAATGTTATTAACAAAGTGTGACTCTTCCTTTCGCTTCAATGAGCACCGGTAAAAGGTAAGCAAATACCAGTGTTATTTTATGCATTAAGGGTCCGCTATTACCCAAATTAAATTTTTTTGGAAACGCCCTTTTATGTCCGTTTTCCGGAACTGAGTATTTCATAGTACTTACCAACAAAATTTGGGTTAAAAATTTTATTTAAATATACAATCCAAATGTATCAATATAAAAGGGCAAGTATTTTATATAATTTTTAATCCATATTTGAAAAAAACGATTTTTACAAAATTCTTTTGAACTCTTCGCATTTTCGGCCGCCTGTATTGCGTCTTCACTTTTCTAAAATATTACCTATTTCCTTTTTGTTGGTGGTAATCTTTGACGCGTGTTCAAGCATTACTGAGTCATGCAATAAGAAAGCTGACTGAAAGTATTTTTTTTTTTATTTATTTTAAACGCTCAATTTCACTTCTACAACGCGAGATGTCGGTTACTACAGCCATCTGTAGGAATAGTGGTGAATTTTTTATTAGATTTCATATATGAGGAATAAGTCAGATACGCTAAGTCTAGATCAAAATTAGATACTTCTGAAATTTGTAAGGATTCGTATATAAAGAATGATAATTATTTATTTATTTAGACTTTATCCGTATATTGTGCTACACATTGTGAGTAAATTTAGTTAACACTGCTCTTATACTCAGCGATAGAAACTAGACTAATTAACTCTTAAAACAAATCCTTCGTTTATATAATATAGACAGTGTTCACATACCTACCATTACTATTGTTTGAATAAATAACACCACAAAGGTTAGATTGCCTGCAAAGTGAACCATATTTTGCCGTGGTCTAATATCCAATTAAGTTGTTGTAATTTAAGCCACATTCAATTCGTTGACTGATGACTCGTTTGCATGTCAAACTCTTAAATCCATGTCTAATCGGAAGTTATAATACTCTCTATGATGTTGGATCAAAACGGGAATCAAAGAGACCTGTTCAATCAAATGTATTTTATTCAGCTTTATCGAAACAAGTCGAGAAAGAACGCGTTTCATAACCAAAATATTCACAAAAATCATTCAAACAGGCTGCGAGAGATATCGAGCTCTCTTTCTATCGCTCTAACATTTGTCTGACGATTTTCAAGCACCATATCTTTTACCTTTTTGATATTTTCATCAGTTGCAGAGATCGAAGGACGTCCAGAAAGAGGCATGTCTTCACCGAACTCTCGACCATCTTTGAAGACTTTGTGTCATTGGGGCTTTGCACCACTCCCAGGCTTGAGTTTTTGATAAAACTGAATCACCGATAGTATTTTCCAACAGAAATTTAGGTAGAAATACAAAATTTGGGACGAATTCTTTGTTCGACATATTTATCCATTGTAGAAATCACGACGCACTATTGAAGTGTAACGACTTAAGCAGCTGATGGAAATGAACTGGTTGAAAGATCGCGCTCATATTTGGCTTAGTATCTAACGACAGACCTGCCTATGCATTTTTTTGAAATATCATTTACTCGGAGAATTGAAATTACATTTTTCCGGACCTTTTTTGTCACAATGTAGACTAGTTTTTTTCTAATAAATTCAATAGGTTAGTTTTTGTCTCACCCTAATATTTGTGTATGTATATTTCAAAGTCTTTCTGTGCTCGCAGTGTCAATAAAATAATATATTGATTGCGGCAAATACTGACTTATGACACTTATGACACTGTAATTATTTTTCTCATAAGTTAAATAAATCAAGTTAAGGAAGCATAAAATTACAGCACAAACATCGACACACTCGCACAAATATACGAACATACCTTAAGTGCCATTTTATTTATACATATATACATTTATATAAACAAATATAAGCGGGCCTGCCCTACATTTTGCCATTCTGGAGCAATATTTTCTTTCAAACATTTACATGAGCGTTGAGCATTCAATCTTATTCTGATATTGGCAGGACTTTGTCAACTTTCAAAACATATTTACGGCGAGGTAGGTCACAAAGTTTTTGATTAATGTCAGTTTGTTATTTTTGTTTATCTCAGAGCAAGCATTATTTTCTTTAAGTAAAACATGCTTCACTCTTTAACATGAGTGCAGGTTTTATACATCGGCTGCAAGAGATATGTAAGTTATTTTTATAAAGTCTCTAAACGGTAATGATAATTTCGATTATATACATATATGCTTACATGATTCTATATATACTTTCGCAATGAGTTTCGCATGGATCCTAAATGGTTTAAAAACCTTTCAAACTATTTTTGATTTCGTAATAAGTTTATTTTCCTTGATTTATAATAATGTATGAACTTATATTCTGAATCGATTTCTATCATCTAATTAATTCAGTCATTCAATTTGGCTATCTAGTTGTCTGAATATGAATTGTTAGTGAAAAAGATCACAATTTTTCAACTACTTATTAGCTGAAACTAAATCCTTTGCTAGAGAATTGAAACTCTTTAGAGAAGCTTTTTCTTGGTGAAAATGCACTCGGCGAATTGTTTGCCAAGGGAGAACTGTTATTAGAAAGCACTTTTTTGAAGTTTACTTAGGTTATGGATCCCGTCTTTACTTTCATTTGTTCTCCTACTAATGCTTTTTTTTCTCTCGAAAACTTTAATATTTCCATTGTTCAAATGTCCATAATCCATAAAATCCATTCAACAGGACCGATTCGAAATGGGTGAGTATTTTTTTTTTGTGTCATTAGATTTGTAATAAGCCCTCCTCCAAAAACAACTTCAAACCTAAACTTTACAACGTCATTTTATATATACAGAGCTTATATTTTTTATTTAAATCAATTATCTTAAAATATTTTTTGCACCAATTTCAATCATTATTCATCAACACATTTGGCTCACAGTCAAGCAAAATAAGGTATGTCAAGGCGGGTGAGTAACATTAATTGTTGCAGCAATAATTTTCCTTCAATAATTTTTTGCCGTTAGATCGAATGGTCGCCTTTATGTTATGGTCGCCTTTTTGTTAAAAAATAATATGATTGATGCTTAAATGAGTTTCACTTTGACCCAATGGATTAACACTCTCGTTGTGCCGGAAATAATTTTCAAAGCGGCAAAAAGTGAAAAATACAATTTGTAAATATTATCGAAAAAGGAACTACACAATTCTTTTAGAATGTAAATTAAAGGAAAATGTATAAGTAAAGTTAGTATATATAAATTAAGAACTGCAAATTAACAAAATTAGTTTGAATATGAATACTGCAGATCCCTTGCTTATTTGTTCTCCCACTACGTGGTACTCTTAATCACCATATGAGTTTTTATCAAAAATGTGTTATATAAACTATCCAATCTCTTTTGATGTTTATCATATCAATTGGAAACTAATTCAATGGTCTTTGTGTTTATTTTAGTTTCAGTTTACAATGTAGTCGATTTAAAACAAGTAATTCCAGCAATATATTTAAACCATTTATTTGGTGACATAACATTAAAAACATATACATATACGTATGGTATGTTTGCACTCCACTCAGAAATTTTCACATGTGTGCTTAAAATTTCAATTACGTCTGGGCGAAATCATCGTCAATGTTTGCTTTCACTCAACTGACATAAATGGCACCGAGGTGATGTTTGGTGCTGGATTTTCTGTTTAAACTTTGGAAATTAAATTTTCTGTAGTTCGCAAATTGCTTGCGTATTGCACCAGAAATTTCAGTGGAAAATCTTTTGTGATTGTTTTTTGAGCTGTGTTTGAGGTTATGGGAATTATTGTATATGACACTACAAAAATATATTTTTTACATATTCATAATATGAATTATGCGCAAATATACAAACGAGCATACTTGTACGTCGCGCATTTGAAATATATTATGTTCATTTACAGTGAAGTTTTGTCTATTTATATATCACTCATCTATAAATAAAGCACAAGAATGATAGATACACCCGCTAACGATGACGATAAAAGAGGATGTGAAGAGACAATGTAGAAAAACTGTCAAATTAACGTGAAAAACACTATCAGTCATTATTGGATTATATATTTAACTCATGTGATCATTCCGTTGCTAGCTAAGCTTTCAATATAGAAATAAACTTATTGGTGACCATCTGAAAATCAATTTTATAGAAAAGACGCCACAAATAGTTAGGGTCTCATCTTCAGCCATACAGATTCTATTTGCAAGGGTTATTTTAATTCAAAATGTAGTAGGCTTGTGGAAATGATGTGTGATTATAAGTAATGCATCCAAAACCCCATAGATTTCAGTTTTTAGATATATTTTGTGTAATTGTACAATTCTTAAGCCAAAATACTCAATAAACGGTTTCCATTCAAAAAAAATTATTTTTTCTGGGATGCCAGTTAAATCTGTGAAGATTTCAAATTTTGCTGAATTTTATGATGTGATTGGCATAGAATATTTGATTATTTTTTGGAGTTAGCTGTGGAGGTTGATAAGAAAATTGACAACTAAGATTGGCATAAATTGGAAATTTGGATACATCGGCTTGTGGATTCTCATACGACATAATTTCTAGCCAGACTTGTCCAGCAACGGATGTTGCTCTTTGTCCAAAACTGCAAATATTGTAAATTATGCTTTTACATGCTCTTTTGATAGAGTCTTCAGGAGCTCCAGTAAAGCAACTCGTGTGCTAACAACCATCAAAAATAATAAATTTATTTTTTTTTAAGATTATTGATTTTCAAAATATACGAATCATTGCCAACATATTTCTAGCTGATTCACGTAATTGTGGAATAGATAAATAGTACAATTAGCATACCATCTACCAATTATAATAAGTTATATTTACTTTAAGAAAACAGTAAATTGTGGGCAAGAACTTAATAATTTTGAGACTTAAAAAGAATTGCACAAATATTTAAAGTTGAATTTTGGAAATATAAATATTTTCCTAATTGCAGCCCTTAACCTATTCTAATGTACTAGTAATTACTAATGCTGCAACCATGAAATAAAACCATATGTGCATAGTGCCGAAAGGTTTCTGCTTTCAAAATTACAGTATCGAGAAATTCTGAGCGCATATATGTACATATGTGCGCATGTATGTTAGTACAACTACACAGACAGCAAATACAACCTTTGAACTCTCATGTGAAATAAACTCGTAAAGTCAACAATACCAAGTATAAAGTGGTTTTCTTAATCCGCTATTTCCGGACAGAGCAGGTGCTTGTGTTTTGTGCGACTAGAAGACTTGCCTATAACCTATTGGTTGCGACATGACAGCGCTGAGGTTACTCATACGTCATGTACGTAGGTGTAATTGGATTGAGCAACCGTAAAAGTGTTTGGTGGTTTAATCTAATTTGGTAATGCTTTTGTTAACATTGTTTGTTGTCAAGCCGATTTGGTTTCAAATATAAATTGAGCGGTTTAATTAATATAATTGTTGATATGGTGGCCGCCTTTGCAAATAAATTTAACTCACTTATATTATATAATTGATTGTTTGATCATAATTAATATATACAAAAAAAATCCGCTTCGCCATTTGCTTTTTATATGTAGTTTGTGTCCAATAAAAAACAATGTTAAAGTTAATCTATTCTATAAATATTTTTAGTCCAACCGCAAGAAATATACACAAAGATGGGTAAATATTGTCCTGAAGTAGATAAATGAAAGAATTTATATTGATGATTAACAGATAAGCTGAACGTTTTTATCATTTTGAAGAAAAATAATATATAGATATATATTTTTATAGCAAAATTTGATATTTTACTTTAACATAGTTGCTTTCAAAGCGGATTAAAGGTTATAATGGTCTTATTAGTTTCGACAAAATTTTGCAGTAGCATTTTTTGTCTTTAAAAATTTAGTAAAGGTCCTCTATTAGCTTGTTATTGTAATTGTATGTAGGAAAAAATATTATTCGACAAATAAGTTTGAGGAACGCTGACGAGTTTAGAGCCTTTAGCGTACAAAACTCCGTATTCTGTATGGTTCCCTTGTTCGGACTATCTTGTGAACAGTCGGCATTGTCACTGAATTTTTTTCTAATGGGCATTTTATCACGTTGCAAATAATAGCGAAAATCAATAAAATAAATAATCGACGATGTTAGTCGTCTGGCTGTTAAGTCAGAGATATTACTGGTATCGTTGGAATATCGGAAGGATCAGTGAAAGACATTCTGAAAAATTATTTCGGCCTAAGAAAAGTTAAAGCAATGTTGGATCAAAAAGCAATCAGTTTGTTTGAAAAATAGCCTCGCTTTAACGTATGTGAAACAATGCTTTAATACTACCAGGATGTCATTAAGCATATGATTACTGACGCTGAATCTTGGACCTGGAAACAGACGATCAATCGACCGAATGTCATGGCAAAGGTGAGCCGAAGCGAAAAGACACCTCAAAGCAGGTCAAAAATTAAGACTAGATATGTTGACAGTTTTCTTCGGTTATCGAGGTGTATCACACTTGGAATACATTGTCAACAAGGAATACTATTTGAATATTATGCGTCATTTGCGCAAAACTGTCCATAAAAAGACCCCGGAATTATGGCCCGACAACTCTTGGTATTTGCATCACCATAATGCACCTCGGATAACGCATTGATTCTTCGTAAGTTTTTCGCCAAATTTGCACTGAAGGCTATTCTGGAAATTGACTTAAACGACTGTTTCGAGGATTGCAAAAAACGTTGGCACAGGTGTATCGGTGTCAAGGGAACTACTTTAAAATGGACCACATAGATTTTGAAGAATGAATTAAGAATTTAAAATTATGAACAAAGTGTTTTTTTTTACCGAATTATTCCCGAGGGGGTTTGCCACAGAAATCTCAAAATTAGCAGACAAATACGTAAATACGTAATGTAGGTACGAGTATGTTAATTCACTCATAAAAAATATCAAAGCATATGCGTAAAATTTGCTGATTACCACAGGGAGTTACAGATTCCTTGCATACAACCAATAACCCCAACACAAAATATCTCTAAGGAGATCTTTAATACTGGTTATTAAATGTGTTATATTTGTAGCCTTTAAAGCAATGTTATTATTGCCACAATTTATGTGGCAACATAGTTTTTGTAGCCTTATGTTTTAACATATTCACTAGCAGCGCCTGGCACAGACACAATTCTTTTTCAGCGAGCTGTTGCCTCGTGTCACTTTCAAAATAAAAAACTTTGAAGAAACAAGCAAAAAACACTCTTATACATAAACCTCAACGGCACTTTTTCACAAAAGAGTAACAAGACTAATAGTCGTCATAGTCACAACGCTTCAATAAATCACGGAAGCAATTTCTGTTCAACACAGTTCGGCTACTTTCGTTTTCTCTTGCCAAAAGAAATTCGAAAAAACTATACGACAATGCTGGCGAATATTCTGCAGGTTTCCGACAATCACGTGGTATGTCTAAATCGCATCAACGACAGCACTAACATTCGATGTCTCTCCACAGCGTTGTTTTATACAACTCGGGTTGTTGTTGGCGCAGTAGATTTTTGTAAATGAAATCTCTTATTGTGAAACGAGAAAATGTAAACAAATGCGTAAAAGCTCTGTGTTCGGTCGATGCTCGTGAGTTGTCGTCCATCGCTGGTTGGAGCTAGATATGTTCCACAGACGTTAACGCGACGCTGTTTTTTGAAAAAATTGAGTGATTTTGTAACCAATCGTGTTTCACTTTTCTTAGGCCCAAATTATCTTTCAAAATGGTTTTCACTGATCTTTCCAATATTCTAACAATGGCAGCAAAATCTCTGACCGTTAGTCGTTGATTCTCAAGCACCAATTCCTTTACTTTATTGACGTATTGTTGTTATGGCCTGTTCTGGCCATGGTTCATCGTCAATGCGTTCTCGACGCTTTTTGAATAATTTGTGCCGAAATTGTACCAAAACCACTTGCTCGCGACAAACAATTATCACCGACGGCCTTTTCCAAGAAACAAATTTAATTCCGCACACAAAATTTATTCGAACTTCTTTCTTGAATAATTTCACTCATCGTAAAAATCGTCCAATGCACTTTATGGACTTCAGAAAAACGAGTGTATACTTAACACTAATGAGTATTTTGTTGAGACATTTGGCACAGATCCCACTGAAAGATATACCAATATAAAAAAATAATATTTTAAGAATGGGTTTTCGCACGAAATTTAAATTAAAAAGTCATACTATTCTTTACCCACAATTGTATTTCGAGTGACCAGAGATATTTCGCATGCTGGGTGCAAGGCACACACATAATTTTAGTTGTACGAAATTTTGAATTTTGTAAGCCATTAACTAGTTCGAATTAAATGGTATCGGATTCAATGAATTTCAATGAAAATGTGCCATGTAACCGCTACTAATTTCCAATCTAAGTCTCAAAACTATTTTCACATTGCTAATATATAATTACTTGTATGTGTTGCTCAAGTGTATGTGTTTGCAAATAAAAGCTCAACTAATGGAAACAAGTTTAATTTGTATACAAATTGTGTGTATTTGTATGGCTCCGAATTCACCGATTTTCCATGACAAATATATTGTAGTGTTGTAGAAATAACACGTTTGCTTGCGTGTGTGGCTGTGCGGCTTTGTAGGTAAATAGATTTCTCACAAAACTAGAGTGTAATTATTATTGCTTACCTAACAACAAAACTTAGTTATATGCTCATTTTAACTAATAGAGAATTTAATATGAAATTTATAATTAAAAGTAAATTAGCAGTTTAAGTAATTACATTTCTCTATAGAAACTAATTAAAATAAAGTTGAGATTAAGATTGTGTTGCGTAAATTATGTTTATTTTACTAATCAGAATTTGTATTTGTTCTTAATCAATTTTTTATTAGCAAATGTAAAATGTAATCAATTTTCGATATAATATCAAATTAAAAGAAAACAAGTAAGGAAGGGCTAAGTTCGGGTATCACCGAACATTTTATACTCTCGCATGATAAAGTGATAATCGAGATTTCATCATCCGTCATTTACATATTTTTCAAATACCGTATTTTTGTAAAGTTTTATTCCGCTATCATTATTGGTTCCTAATGTATATACTCGTATTATACAGAAAAGCCATCAGATGGAATTCAAAATAGCGTTATATTGGAAGAAGGCGTGGTTGTGAACCGATTTCACCCATATTTCGACCATATCATTAGGATGTTAAGAAAATATTATATACCGAATTTCATTGAAATCAATATAGTAGTTCCTGAGATATGGTTTTTGGTCCATAAGTGGGCGACGCCACGCCCATTTTCAATTTTTAAAAAAAGGCTGGGTGCAACTTCCTTCTGCCATTTCTTCCGTAAAATTTTGTGTTTCTGACGTTTTTTGTTAGTCGGTTAAGGCACTTTTAGTGATTGTCAACATAACCTTTGTATGGGAGGTGGGCGTGATTATTATCCGATTTCTTCCATTTTTAAACTGTATATGGAAATGCCTGAAAAAAACGGCTCTGTAGAGTTTGGTTGACATAGCTATAGTAAATTCCGAGATATGTATAAAAAACTTAGTAGGGGGCGGAGCCACGCCCACTTTTCCAAAAAAATTACGTCCAAATATGCTCCTCCCTAATGTGATCTTTTGTGCCAAATTTCACTTTAATATCTTTACTTATGGCTAAGTTATGTCACTTTATAGGGTTTCGGTTTCGCCATTTTGTGGGCGTGACAGTGGGCCGATTTTGCCCATCTTCGAACTTAACCTTTTTATGAAGCCAAGAAATACGTGTACCAAGTTTCATAATGATATCGCAATTTTTACTCAAGTTACAGTTTGCACGGACGGACGGACGGACAGACTGACATCCGGATTTCAACTCTACTCGTCATCCTGATAACTTTGGTATATATAACCCTATATCTGACTCTTTTAGTTTTAGGACTTA